>NC_084487.1:21000473-21217973 GCF_030035675.1 Rhineura floridana | reverse complement strand
TGCAGGAGAAGGAAGGAGGGGCCAGGCAGCCTTGACCTAGCCAGAGCTGCCACACTACTGGAGCCACTGCCTCCCTGGTCCCATGCTAAGCATTTTTGCTTGGGAGAGGCATGGCTGGTGCTGTGTGTGTGTAGCATATGCACAGAATCAGGGAGGGGCTTTCCAAATCAAAATGGGGCATTCCACTTTCAATCAATATATTTCTTGTAACATCCCTAGGGGCCACTGTGGTCGTAGCACACCCCTGAAAGGATTGCCATAGTTCTGCACACTGCAGAGGCCATACCTTTAGTTAGTTCCATTTATGATGGAATTATGATGTTCCTATGAAACATCTTGAAGCGGTAGTCAATCCCGACATATGGCAACCCTATGAATAGGGTTTTCATGGTAAGCGGTATTCAGAGGGGATTTACCATTGCCTCCCTCTGAGGATAGTCCTCCCCAGCTGGCTGGGGCCTGCTCAGCTTGTCACAGCTGCACAAGCCAGCCCCTTCCTTGTCCGCAACTGCCAGCTGGGGGGCAACTGGGCTCCTTGGGACAATGCAGCTTGCCCACGGCTGCACAGGTGGCAGGGCACGTAACCCCTGAGCCACTCACTGTGGGTGATCTTTAGCTGGCCCTTGACACTCAGGAGACATGAGCGGGGATTTGAACTCACAGACTTTGGACTCCCAGCCAGGCTCTCCTCCCCACTGTGCTATGCCAGCTCATATATACACACATATAAAAGTATTAAAACACTTCCCCATATAAAAGGGAGCCAGTGTGGTGTAGCGGTTAGAATGTTGGACTATGACCTGGAAGACCAGAGTTTATTATTTTTGTATTATTATTTGATTTATATCCTGCCCTTCCTCCAGCAGGAGTGCAGGGTGGCAAGAAGGAATCGAATCCCCACACAGCCATGGAGCGCACTGGGTGACCTTGGGCCAGTCACTGCCTCTCAGCCTCAGAGGAAGGCAATGGTAAACCCCCTCTAAATACCGCTTACCATGAAAGCCCTCTTCATAGGGTCGCCATAAGTCGGGATCGACTTGAAGGCAGTCCATTTTTTTCCCATATAAAAAGCTATTTCAAATTTGGTACAGAGACTGGGATAAAAATCTGTACTTAAAAGGCCTGTTGAAAAAGGCAATAGAGATGGTGCTTGTCTGATATATAATGGGAGGGAGTTCTAAAGGATAGGTGCTGCCACACTAAAAGCCCTATTCCTACATTGCAGAGGATGAACCTCTTGATGGGATGGCATCTGCAAGAGGCTCTCTCCTGCAGAATTGCAGGAAACGGTTGAGTGTATCGGGGTCATAAGGCTTTTCTTAGCCTCATTCAGAGGTACCTTGCAGCAGCATCCTCTGCAGGGACCCACTATATATAGGTAGGTAGGAAGCAGCTTTATACAGAATGAGACCATGAGTCCATCTAGCTCAGTCTTGTCTACTCTGACTGGTAGCAGCTCTCTAGGGTTTCAGGCAGGAGTCTCTATTAGCCCTGCCTGGGGATGCCGGGGATTGAACTGAAAACCTTTCTACATGCAAAGCATGTGCATATACAGGGCTTTTTTGTGACACTACTCACTGGTACACAGTACTGACACTTCTTTTCTTTTCTTCTTTTTGCTGACCCATAGTAGCAGCCATTTTGTGCTAGCACCTACAGCACTTTTTATCAAGATATGAGTACCAGCACCAAAAAGCCCTGTGCACGTGTGTGTGTGTGTGTGTGTGTGTTAGCAGAGCTTGGAAAAGTTACTTTTTTGAACTACAGCTTCCATCAGCCCCAGCCAGCATGGCCACTGGATTGGGCTGATGGGAGTTGTAGTTCAAAAAAGTAACTTTTCCAAGCTCTGTGTGTTAGTATACCTCATTGATTTGTATTGGGATGCTGAATAACATAACTTTCTTATGTAATTGGTGATGGCTCTTAAATCCTCTTTAAATTCCATTTCTTAGTTAAAACCTATGAGACGGTGGACCAAAATAAAGCCAAGAGTGTAAATGGTATTTATATGCAGTAACAGCACAGCTTATATTTTCCAAATCATAAAACACGGCAGGGAGTATGGTTTATCATTAAGTGGGGGGAGGGGAAATCAATCCTTTGGGATTTTATGAATCATAGCCAGATGCCTATAATCCCCCAGAGGTGTGATTATCTCATGACAGCCACTTTCATTGAAGCTGTCTTATGGAAACCACTAAAATATAATAATAATAATAATAATAATAATAAATCTTTATTGTGGAAGAGGGAGCTGGGAATTGTCTGCCGTAAGGTTGTTACGGGCGGGATGGGTGGGGGTGAATTCAGAATTTGCAGCAGTTGGATTAACCAAACCTTCCTGTATTCCACAAAGCGGCTTTCCTCTGTCATTCAGTAACCAAAACATTGCTAAAAATGCAACACATTTTAACTGTTATTGATGAATAGAATTCTGAGCCATAGAATGATGGCTTTTGTTTTCTGTGATATACATACAGGGTGAAGACAGGATCTAGGCAGGTTTGGGCCTGGTCAGTGCCTGGATGGGTGACCACACCTGTGCCGCTTTGGATTCTGTGATAGAAGGAAGGCGAGATATGAATGTAAAAAAATAATAAATAAATAAACAGAGGAAGTGATCTGAAATCACCTTTTCTACCCTGAAAACATAAACATGTTTTTTTATCCCAAAGTGAACTCTGGAAAAAATGAATGATCTGGCAATCTTTCAGTGTGCTGGAGGGAATCCCTCAGACCTGGAGCTGCCACAAGCACTGGGATACATGTAAGACAAATGCTCACATAATGTTCCCCATATGACAGTAGGGATTGGAGAGAAATCTGATTCAGTTCACATTTAAAGGCGAATCTGCTTAACTTGCACTTTCTGAAACAATAGGTGAACTGAATTACAATCATCCTTCAAAATTCACACTTCTCTGAATTTTGCAATGCAGATCTGCAGCCAAGTAACATATACAAAAATGCATATTCTGGGGTAAAGTGAAATGAAATGAAATGGAAAAAATGCATTCGTATAAATTCATATATTTGTGGAAATAACATGTAACTTGTGTTATATTAAGGAAAATATGTGCATATTAGGCAAATACGTGGATTAGGAGAAATGTGCACTAAAATGTTGATGAATTTGCATTAGGACTTTTTTTAAAAAAAATGCAAACTAACGTGGAGAACTGAACTGAAGACTGGAAAAATGATAAGCAGAGAGAAGCTGGACAGATTTACCTATCTCTATATGACAGTGTACATTAACACACACACCCCACAAAAAAATCTTGTGCATGAAGACCCTCAAATTAGCCTCCAGTACTGCAAGCAGATTCTTTGTAATGCCTCTAGCAACTTCTTACATTTTATTTCTTTAGCTCAGCTACAAGCAAGCAAACAGATATCCCCTCCATCAGCAGCCCGTTGATAAATCATCTATGTTTAGAATAGATCTAATTGTCAAATCAGCAGGGTCACAGGTTAATACCAAATAGTCTGCTTTTTGCCTCTTAAGCTATCTATCTCCCAGTTGTGTCTGACCTATGAAGTACTTTGAAATGCTGCTCAAAGTGATACCAAGGAAATGTAGGCAGCAGTTGTACCATTCTGGCTATGTTCTTTCCTCAGAATTACCTCAAAGTCAAATATTAGCCATTAACTCCCTTGACCTGATCATCTTTGAAAGACAGGTGAAAAGCGGAAGGCAGACCTAAGACTCTTATTATCTTCAGCACTGACATACTCTTAATTGTTTTCACCATTTTTTTCCCTTGAAAAGAGAGACGGTGAGAAGGCGTAAGTGGATTTTAGAATGTAGTAAGGCTGTAGAGGAAACGATAGTTACAGGATAAGCCTTGCAAACAGCCAAACCTCAGAAATCCATCTGTGAGTAAAAACAATTTAAACACAGAATAGTCTTTTTTTTAACTCAAATGTCTGAGAAGAACCTCAAGAACTAGAAAATCCAAATAAACAAAACCACTTGGCAAACTTCTTATCACACCAGCCCCTAAGTAAGGGTTTACCCTAGGGATGAGCTAGAGGGAGCCCCAGCTGACAAAGCGTCAAGGCGAGTTAAGCAGCAGAGCGAGTTCGACAGCAGGGCGAGGAGGCCAGGGCCCCCCACTCTGCCCGTCTGTTCCCTGACCTCAACTAAACCGCAGTCTCCAACCCATTGACGTAATAAACCTTAAACAAAACTATGCAGGTAAGAAGCCAGCAGGGGTGTGGGGGCTTTCCAGTGTTTTGCACCGCCTGCAGCATGTACGACTATCTGCCTGTTGGACAGAAGTCGTGGGTATGCTCTCGGTGCAATGAGCTCCTGGGTCTCCGGGAACGACTTCATTTCCTTGAGGCCAAGGTGGCGGACCTGGAAAAGCTGAGAGAGGCAGAGAGGTGTGTGGAGGAGGCCTTCAGGGACGTTATAGCTGTGTCCCACTCCAACGATGATAGCTCTCCTGCTATCATGGACAACGATGGTCTCGGGGAAGGAGAGCATCCAGCTGAGGAAGAGGGAAACGATCCCTTAGAAGGGACCCATTCCTTGGGGGATGAGCAGCTATCCTCTCGTGCCGAGGATATATCTCCAGGGGGTGGAGGGATCCTTGTAGTGGGTGATTCGATCATTAGGAACATAGACAGTGGGGTGTGTGATGGGCGTGTAGACCGCAAAGTGTTTTGCCTGCCTGGTGCGAAGGTTGCGGATATCGCCCGTCGTTTAGATAGTTTGGTAGACAGTGCTGGGAAGGAGTCAGTGGTCGTGGTGCACGTTGGCACCAACGACATGGGGAAATGCAGCCGTGAGGTCCTGGAAGCAAAATTTAGGTTGCTAGGTAGGATGCTGAAAGCCAGGACCTCCAAGGTGGCTTTCTCTGAAATGCTACCGGTTCCACGCGCAGGACCAGCCAGACAGGCCCAGCTTCGCAGTCTCAATGCGTGGATGAGACGATGGTGTCGGGTGGAAGGGTTTGGATTTGTTAGGCACTGGGGAACATTTTGGGACAAGCCGGGCCTGTACAAAAGGGACGGGCTCCACTTGAACCAGAATGGAACCAGACTGCTGGCACTTAAAATTAAAAAGGTGGCAGAGCAGCTTTTAAACTGACTGAGGGGGGAAACCCGACAGGAGCTGAGAAAGGTCCGGTTCGGAATAAACCTCCCCCCTGGGATAAAAACCAAAGAAATGATGAAATTTTAAAAGGGGTAGGCCTAGAAGTAGGCATTGTGAGAGCAGGGGCACAGGATATAAATTCAGAAGAGCAAAATTACCACAGGCCTAACCACAAGTGCCAAAGACACTTGAAGAGAGACACTGCTTACAAGTGCCTGTACGCTAATGCTAGGAGCCTGCGAACCAAGATGGGAGAACTGGAGTGCTTGGTCTTAGAGGAGAGCATTGATATAGTGAGCATAACGGAGACCTGGTGGAATGGAGAAAACCAGTGGGATACGGTTATCCCTGGATATAAACTATATCGGAAGGACAGGGAAGAACGTATTGGTGGCGGAGTCGCTCTATACGTGAAAGAAGGCATTGAATCCAGCAAGCTCGAAACCCCAAAAGAGGCAGACTCCTCCACAGAATCGTTGCGGGTGGTGATACCATGCCCCAGGAGGGACTTAATACTGGGAACGATCTATCGTCCCCCTGATCAAAATGCTCAGGGAGACCTTGAGATGAGATATGAAATTGAGGAAGCATCCAAACTAGGAAATGTGGTAGTAATGGGTGACTTCAACTACCCGGACATAGACTGGCTGCATATGTGTTCCAGTCATGACAAAGAAGCAAAGTTTCTAGATATTCTAAATGACTATTCCCTAGACCAGTTGGTCATGGAACCGACCAGAGGGACGGCAACCCTGGACTTAATCCTCAGTGGGGACCGGGACCTGGTGCGAGATGTAAGTGTTGTTGAACCGATTGGGAGCAGTGACCACAGTGCTATTAAATTAAACATACATGTAACTGGCCAATTGCCAAGAAAATCCAACACGGTCACATTTGACTTCAAAAGAGGAAACTTCACAAAAATGAGGGGATTGGTAAAAAGAAAGCTGAAAAACAAAGTCCAGAGGGTCACATCACTCGAAAATGCTTGGAAGTTGTTTAAAAACACTATATTAGAAGCTCAACTGGAGTGCATACCGCAGATCAGAAAAGGTACCGCCAGGGCCAAGAAGATGCCAGCATGGTTAACGAGCAAAGTCAAGGAAGCTCTTAGAGGCAAAAAGTCTTCCTTCAAAAAATGGAAGTCTTGTCCAAATGAAGAAAATAAAAGAGAACACAAACTCTGGCAAAAGAAATGCAAGAAGACAATAAGGGATGCTAAAAAAGAATTTGAGGAGCACATTGCTAAGAACATAAAAACCAACAACAAAAAATTCTATAAATACATTCAAAGCAGGAGACCATCTAGGGAGACAATTGGACCCTTGGATGATAAGGGAGTCAAAGGTGTCCTAAAGAACGATAAGGAGATTGCAGAGAAGCTAAATGAATTCTTTGCATCTGTCTTCACAGTGGAAGATATAGGGCAGATCCCTGAACCTGAACTAACATTTGCAGGAAGGGATTCTGAGGAACTGAGACAAATAGTGGTAACGAGAGAGGAAGTTCTAAGCTTAATGGACAATATAAAAACTGACAAATCACCGGGCCCGGATGGCATCCACCCGAGAGTTCTCAAAGAACTCAAAGGTGAAATTGCTGATCTGCTAACTAAAATATGTAACTTGTCCCTCGGGTCCTCCTCCGTGCCTGAGGACTGGAAAGTGGCAAATGTAACACCAATCTTCAAAAAGGGATCCAGAGGGGATCCCGGAATTACAGGCCAGTTAGCTTAACTTCTGTCCCTGGAAAACTGGTAGAAAGTATGATTAAAGCTAGATTAACTAAGCACATAGAAGAACAAGCCTTGCTGAAGCAGAGCCAGCATGGCTTCTGCAAGGGAAAGTCCTGTCTCAGTAACCTATTAGAATTCTTTGAGAGTGTCAACAAGCATATAGATAGAGGTGATCCAGTGGACATAGTGTACTTAGACTTTCAAAAAGCGTTTGACAAGGTACCTCACCAAAGGCTTCTGAGGAAGCTTAGCAGGCATGGAATAAGAGGAGAGGTCCTCTTGTGGATAAGAAATTGGTTAAGAAGCAGAAAGCAGAGAGTAGGAATAAACGGACAGTTCTCCCAATGGAGGGCTGTAGAAAGTGGAGTCCCTCAAGGATCGGTATTGGGACCTGTACTTTTCAACTTGTTCATTAATGACCTAGAATTAGGAGTGAGCAGTGAAGTGGCCAAGTTTGCTGATGACACTAAATTGTTCAGGGTTGTTAAAACAAAAAGGGATTGCGAAGAGCTCCAAAAAGACCTCTCCAAACTGAGTGAATGGGCAGAAAAATGGCAAATGCAATTCAATATAAACAAGTGTAAAATTATGCATATTGGAGCAAAAAATCTTAATTTCACATATACGCTCATGGGGTCTGAACTGGCGGTGACCGACCAGGAGAGAGACCTCGGGGTTGTAGTGGACAGCACGATGAAAATGTCGACCCAGTGTGCGGCAGCTGTGAAAAAGGCAAATTCCATGCTAGCGATAATTAGGAAAGGTATTGAAAATAAAACAGCCGATATCATAATGCCGTTGTATAAATCTATGGTGCGGCCGCATTTGGAATACTGTGTACAGTTCTGGTCGCCTCATCTCAAAAAGGATATTCTAGAGTTGGAAAAGGTTCAGAAGAGGGCAACCAGAATGATCAAGGGGATGGAGCGACTCCCTTACGAGGAAAGGTTGCAGCATTTGGGGCTTTTTAGTTTAGAGAAAAGGCGGGTCAGAGGAGACATGATAGAAGTGTATAAAATTATGCATGGCATGGAGAAAGTGGATAGAGAAAAGTTCTTCTCCCTCTCTCATAATACTAGAACTCGTGGACATTCAAAGAAGCTGAATGTTGGAAGATTCAGGACAGACAAAAGGAAGTACTTCTTTACTCAGCGCATAGTTAAACTATGGAATTTGCTCCCACAAGATGCAGTAATGGCCACCAGCTTGGACGGCTTTAAAAGAAGATTAGACAACTTCATGGAGGACAGGGCTATCAATGGCTACTAGCCATGATGGCTGTGCTCTGCCACCCTAGTCAGAGGCAGCATGCTTCTGAAAACCAGTTGCCGGAAGCCTCAGGAGGGGAGAGTGTTCTTGCACTCGGGTCCTGCTTGCGGGCTTCCCCCAGGCACCTGGTTGGCCACTGTGAGAACAGGATGCTGGACTAGATGGGCCACTGACCTGATCCAGCAGGCTCTTCTTATGTTCTTATGTTCTTATGAGGAATTTGTGGCCCTCCAGATGATGCTGGACTACAACTCCCATCATCCATGACCATTGGCTGTGAAAGGTGGGGTTGATGGGAGCTGTAGTCCAGCAACCTCTGGTAGGTCACAGGCTACCAACCCCTGGTCTACCCAAAAGTGGGATGTCTTTATCATTCTTGGGAGGAGCATAATAAGGCATGTATGGAGCCTTCTTGTGTGTTAGTCTCTAACGGGATTATGAGATAAACAGAGGACTCCCAAGCCTGTGTCGTAATGCTAACACAGGATACGGAGGCAATGGTGGCTGTTACCCAACTGAGACAGGTGGGGTAGAAACAGAGCTTGGAAAAGTTACTTTTTAAAACTACAACTCCCATCAGCCCCAGCCAGCATGGCCACTGGATTGGCCTGATGGGAGTTGTAGTTCAAAAAAGTAACTTTTCCAAGCTCTGGGTAGAAAGCAGGGCTGACAGTGGGTAGAGCCAGAGCCAATGACATACAGAGCCAACTAATGTTAGCTTTGCTCCCATCTTCCTCCCTGTTGAGTTCTACAAGAGGCAACTCTGAGACTAAGGAGGAAGAAACAGACAGGCACGGCCACCCCCTGAAATAAGTATGAAGGCAAGCAGGTGGGATTTGGCTGAGGGCTGGCTGAGGGCAGGCTGAGGGCAGTGGGGCAAAGCCCTACTTGCCCTAACAGGCCACCCTCCTCTGTATGGAGGGATTGTCAGAAGAGGATGAGGAGGGTGGGAGATGTTTAACCCATTTACAACACACTGGTCATTATTTTATTTTTAATTTCAGCTGGACCCCAAAAGCAGAAGTAAATTTGGGGGAGAAAGTAACTTTGGGGGGCACTGAAAAGGAGGAATTGGTGAGAATGGGAAAGGTTAAGCACCTTTCCCACCATCCACCCAGTCTTCCTTACTAGTGCCTCTCACTCCCACATTCGCGTGATCTTGGCCCAGGTTTCAGAAAGTGTCTCTTAGACCAGGGAAGGAGCATGTTTTTTTTCAGCCCAAGGGCTGTTGGAAGTGGGGCAAGAGCAACTCCTGTTTAGGTTCTTTTGTTTGTATTCCAGAAGGAAGATAGAGTTAGGCTCCTCCAGCTGGCTGGGCTTGCCTACCTTTACCTATGCTCTTCTCTACCTAACTTCTTTTTATTTTTATTTATTTATTATTAAATTTGTTAGTCGCCCATCTGGCTGGTTGTCCAGCCACTCTGGGCGACGTACAAGATAAAACAGTATATAAAACAATTAAAATTTAAAAACAGTAAAAAACTAGCCCATCTCAAACGCCCGCCTAAAAAGCCAAGTCTTCAGGGTCCTGCGGAAGCTCATTATAGACGGGGCATGGCGTATATCACCTGGGAGAGAGTTCCAGAGGGTGGGGGCCACTACTGAGAAAGCCCTCTCTCGGGTCCTCACCAGCCTAGCTATTTTGACTGGTGGGATCCAGAGAAGGCCCTCTGAGGTCGATCTTGTTGAGCGGCATCCCTGTCGATGCTGGAGGCGCTCCTTCAGATAGGCTGGGCCACAACCGTATAGGGTTTTAAAGGTTAAAACCAACACCTTGAATTGGGTTTGGTACACAACCGGTAACCAATGCAACTCCTTCAGCACAGGAGTGATGTGATCTCTACAGCGGCTGCCTGCAATCAGACGCGCCGCTGCATTCTGTACCAGCTGTAATTTCCAAACTGTTTTCAAGGGTAACCCCACGTAGAGCGCATTACAGTAGTCTAGGCGAGTGGTGATCAGGGCATGTACCACCGGTGGGAGCAGATGATTGGGAAGGTAGGGGCATAGCCTCCGTATCAGATGGAGTTGATACAGAGCTGCCCGGCTCACAGCTGAAATTTGAGCCTCCATAGACAGCTGGGAGTCAAGAATGACCCCCAGGCTATGGACCTGGTCTTTCAAGGGCAATCGTACCCCGTTAAGCACCAGGTCTATATCTCCCAGCCTTCCCTTGTCTCCCACAAACAGCACCTCGGTTTTGTCAGGATTCAGCTTCAACTTATTCCTTCCCATCCAGCCACTCACCGACTCCAGACACTTGGACAGGGTTTCCACAGCCAACCTTGGTGAAGATTTAAATGAGAGATAGAGCTGCGTGTCATCCGCATACTGATGACATTGCAGCCCAGATCTCCTGATGATTGCTCCCAGCGGCTTTATATAGATGTTAAAGAGCATTGGAGAAAGGATAGAACCCTGTGGCACCCCACAAGTGAGGGGCCAGGGATCTGAAACCTCTTCCTCCAATGCTACTCTTTGATATCTCCCAGAGAGGAAGGAATGGAACCACTGCAATATCGTGCCCCCAATACCTAACCTCTGCAGGCGATCCAAGAGGATAGCGTGGTCGACGGTATCAAAAGCCGCTGAGAGATTGAGGAGGACAAGGAAGGTGCCTTCGCCTCTATCCCACGCCCTTCTCATATCATCTACTAAGGCGACCAAGGCTGTTTCAGTCCCATGTCCCGGTCTGAAGCCCGACTGAAATGGATCCAGATAATCTGCTTCTTCCAAGTGTGCTTGCAACTGTTTAGCCACCACCCGCTCAACTGCCTTGCCTAAGAATGGCACATTTGAGACTGGGCGGAAGTTGTTCAGATCTTGAGGGTTCAAGGAGGACTTTTTTAAAATTGTTTTTATTATCGCTTCCTTGAGCACTGATGACATTATTCCCTCTTCAAGCGATGCATTTATCATCAGCTTGATCCTCTCTCCCAGTCTATCTTTGCAGCTCATAATGAGCCACGAAGGGCAAGGATCAAGTAAGCAGGTGGTCGGCCTTAGAGTTGAAAGCACCTTGTCCACTTCATCAGAAGGAAGAAGCTGGAACCGATCCCATGCCACCGAAGCAACACTGTTCACCTCTGGCTCACTCTCTGTATCCACAGTGTACGGAATCTCACTTTTAATACGATCGATTTTATTTGCAAAGTGTTTAGCAAACTCGTCACAGGAGACCTTATTATGTTCCATTGGTTCCGGAGCAACTGGACCGACCAGGCTCCGGACCACTTGGAATAGTCTCCTGGGACAGCATTCTGCAGATGCAATAGAGGCAGCATAAAAATCCTTTTTGGTTGCCCTTATTGCCACATGATAGGCTGCAGCAGCAGCTCTAACCAGTGTTCGATCGTCCTCAGAGCGAGACTTCCGCCACCGGCGCTCTAGCCGTCTCACCTCCCGCCTCAGAATACGTAACCGTGGGGTAAACCACGGCGCTGTCTGAGTTCTATTCAGGGGGAGAGGGCGTTTTGGAGCCACTCGGTTTAATGCCCCGGTGATTGCGGCATTCCAGCCCCCCACCAGGGCTTCAGTCGAGTGGCCCTTGTAAACTGATATGCTCAGGGAAGCTGACCTGCCCCTTCTTCCTTTGTCTTTTTCTTCGACTGTCCAAGGAGAGAGAAGACATATTTGTCTTTGCTGTCTCTCCTGAGTCATGAGGGCAATACCCAAGTCTGGCCATTGTGCCTCCAACTTAGTTTGTTAGAAGTTGGTTTGCCTTTCCTATCTACTATGTATTTCTATAAATAAAGTAGTTTTTCTTATTTTACTAAGTCTGAAGTCTCAGTGATCGAAATGCAGCTTCTGGATGTGTCCATGTTTGGCATAGAAGAATGGGACATGCCAGCTTAGCCAGAACAATGCTCTAGAGAAGGAAAATTTGGCTAGAGGCATTAAAATTGGACAATGTAAATCTGCAGAAAAATGTGAATGTTGTATAAAGACAAAAAGTGTGAAACCAAAATTTCCTAAGAAAAGTCAAAGGAAAACTACAAAACCTCTAGAATTAATTCACACAGACCTTTGTGGACCCATGAGAATGCCATCACAGGGTGGAAATTTATACATGCTTACTTTCATAGATAATTACTTGAGGTATTCTACAATGTACCTACTGAGAGAGAAAAGTCAAGTACTTCAAAAATTGAGGAATTATATCAGAACTGTGTCCAACAAATTTGGCAGAAAGCCACAAATTATAAGACCTGACAATGGAGGAGAATTTGTGTCCAGGGCTATGCAAGATTTCTATGTGAGGAAGGCATAGAGCATCAGACTACTGTTGTTTATACTCCAGAACAAAATGGGGTCATGGAAGGCATGAACCAAATTCTTGGACAGATGATTCATTCCTTGTTGGAAGATGCAAAGTTACCACAGAAATACTGGTGGGGAAGCAGTGGTTACTGCCACCTATCTGCAGAACTGACATCCAGCAGCTGCAACCAACAAAACATCTTTCGAGCTATGACATGATCAGACACCAAGTGTGTCTCACCTTTGTGCATTTGGCTACAAGGTCTTTGTACACATCCGAAACAAAAGAGGTCAAAATTTGACAACACTGCCAAGGAAGGAATATTCATTGGATATTCTTCAACGCAGAAGGGATACCAAGTAATAGATCCCAAAATAGGCAAAGTTGGAGTATACAGAGCTGTCCACTTTGATGAAGGAAAGTGTGCACACCAACCAGAAGGGGTGCCACACCAAACAGATGACATTGAAATGGAAGAAGAAACTGAGCTATTCTTTCACAACAGAAGGGATCAGAATAATACACCAGCAGAGGAAGGCAAGGAGTCTGAGCCAGAAGAGGCATCACAGCCAGAAGGGGCAACTGAAGCGCCAGCACCCAGACGTTCTGAACACACCAACAAAGGTGTACCATCAGAGAAACTTGCTTACCCCATGAGAGAAGAACTTCCAGAGCCAGAGACCTGGAAAGAGATTGAAGCCTTACCCAAAGCTGAAGCTGTGGAGGCAGCCAGCCAAGGAAGAGCTGGAAGCTCTACACAAGACTAAAACTTGGACACTGACCAAGCTTCCTCAAGGAAGAAAAGCTGTAGGATGCAAGAGGATATTGAAGACAAAATCAGATGCTGAAAGAAAAGTTGAGGGATACAAGACAAGCCATGAGGAAACTTCTGTATATCAGCACTGATACCAGGCCAGATGTGGCATTAACAGTGGGATACCTATGCAGAAAAAGTCAGCTTGCCATCCAAGAAGGGCTGGAAAGCAATCAAGAGAGTGGCGAGATATCTGAAGGGTACTGCAACCATGAAACTGAAGGTAGCGGCTACCCAAGACCCCAAACTAGTGGGATATGCAGATGCTGATTGGGCTGAAGACACTACAGATTGAAAATTCACCAGTGGAAACATCTTCTACTATGGAAATTATGTGATCAGCTCGGCAAGTAAGAAACAAGAGACTGTAGCACTCTCTTCCACAGAAGCAGAGTATGTGTCAGCTTCTGAAGCTAGCAGACAGCTGACATGGCTACTTAAACGGTTCAAAGATTTAGGCATCTCTATAGCTGGCCCTGTCATGATGTATGAAGACAACCAAGGATGCATCAGACTCATGGAGTCAGAAAGGGTGAGTTCACGAACCAAGCACATAGACGAGAAGCACCATTTCATTCGAGATACCTACCGCAGAGGAGTACTCAAGATGGAGCATTGTCCAATGGAAGACATGACTGCAGATGCTCTGATGAAGGCGTTGGACAAAGTCAGATACTGCACGCTGTGAGACAAGATGAACCTCATGGGCTGAACCAAACACTCGTTGAGAAGGAGTGTTGGAAGTGGGGCAAGAGTAACTCCTGTCTGAGTTCTTTTGTTTGTATTCCAGAAGGAAGATAGAGTTAGAGTCCTCCAGTTGGCTAGGTTTGCCTACCTTTACCTGTTCTCTTCTCTAACTTCCTTCTGTTGTAAACTGATATGCTCAGGGGAGCTGACCTGTCCCTCCTTCCTATGTCGTCTTCTTTGAGTGTCCGAGGAGAGAGGAGACATATTTGTCTTTGCTGTCTCTCTTGAACCATAAGGGCAATACCCGTCTGGGCATTGCGCCTCCAACTTAGTTAGTTAGAACTAAGTATGCCTTTCCTATCTACTATGTATTTGTATAAATAAAGTAGCTTTTCTTATTTTACTAAGTCTTAAGTCTCAGTGATCTAAATGCAGAGTAAAGTATTAGTTCTTCTCTATTCAGCACTAGTTATGCCTCATCTTGAGTACTGCATCCAGTTCTGAATGTTGCATTTTAAAAAGGATGCAGATAAACTGGAACAGGTTCAGAGGAGGGCAATGAGGATGATCAGGGGACTGGAAACAAAGCCCTATGAGGAGAGACTGAAAGAACTGGGCATGTTTAGCCTGGAGAAGAGAAGACTGAAGGGAGATATGATAGCACTCCTCAAGTACTTGAAAGGTTGTCACACAGAGGAGGGCCAGGATTTCTTCTCAATCATGCCAGAGTGCAAGACATGGAATAATGGGCTCAATTTGCAGGAAGCCAGATTTCGGCTGAACATCAGGAAAAACTTCCTAACTGTTAGAGCAATACAACAGTCAAGAGAGAATCCTTGAGCAACTCCAATTCATTTCAATAGCCCTTGGAGTGGACTTATACCCAACAGAGTGTACATTTGATCTGTGTTGCCAAAGCCAAGAGGAAAAGGAAAAAGTTGCCATTTGTGTTAATTAGGCCTTTGGGTTTAGAAGGGCAAATTGCATTTCCTTTGTTTGTGGAGGGAGTGGAGATGGCATGAGGGACTGTTGATGCTATGCTTTATTTAAACCACATATGCAATATTAATTTTTAGGATTTAGGAGGATTTTTTCTAATCCATCGAACCTCAAATGGCAAATTGATGGTAGTTTGAAACAGTAACATGGATGAAGATTTCAGGGGGAAAAATCAATGAAATGCATCAAATTATGCCCAGCAATCATTCCAGATCTTCTGTTTTTGATAAGATTTGTTCTAGGCTCAGATTGCTGCAAACTGCCCACTGCTGAGATAATTGTAAGAAGCTGTTTAGCATTACATTGTGTGTGTTGGGGGGGTTGGAGGTGGGGGGAGGTTTTAAAGCACCCACTTTACCTGCCCAGGCAAAAACATTAACAAGATTGTTAATCCACAGTCTTTCTCCTTGATGACCGTTTTTTTCCCATTGGTAGTTAAAAACAACCATGAATTGATGCAGGGAGGGGCCTGTGATGTTCCTGCTTATAGTGTAAATATGGTAAGTGCTATTTATATAGAAGACATGTGGTAAGTGGAGTGAAAGAGGAGGGGGGAGTACATGAGCAGTAGAATGCTGAATGATTGGCTGAGCGTTTGAATGGCTGGGAGTATAAATGGAAGAATGACAGTTGAATCTGTGGTGGATGTTGGGAGTGTGGAGAAAGAGGTGTTTGAGGGTGGAGGTCAGGAGTGTGGAGAAAGAGGGAGTTGGAGTTCTGATTAATAATAAGTCAAGTATAAAACAGGAATAGATGAAACCATACGCTTATGAAACATTCTAAAACTAATCTTGTTATTTCTGATATTTAATAAATACTTATTTGGTTTACCAAAGGCCTGATCCTTGGCTGGGGGATATACATACCAGAAGGGCGGGCAAGGTAATTACCAAGGCTGAACAGAAACAGTATCTAATGGTGGCAGCGGTGAAGGGAGGAATAATAACAATTCAAGTATCCAGAGCAACCCAGAGTTGTATGCGTTATCTATAAAGATACAAGGGGGTTGGGAACAGCATAAGCACACAGTCACAAAAGTAACCAGCTAGAGAGAGACTCAGGCAAAGTCTCTGGGAGTATTGGTTATAGGACGTGACTGGTGGTGCTGCCTAGCAGGGGGATCTAGTGAGATCTGTGCTAGAGCGGAGTGAGAAACCATATAAAGGACGGTCCGGACTGGTGGTATCCCTGGTGGTGCCTAGTGAAAGGCAGTAGCCACAAGCAGGTGGGAAACTGACAGGGAGAACCAGGGAAGGACGTCACAGGGCCCTTTCAAAATGTTTAAGAACATTAAGAAATGTGATTTTTAAGAGTGATGAGTCATGATTGCGGAGAAACTCAGCAAAACATCAGTGCTCAAATCTGGCTGTGCTTAGGTAGTTCAGTGGCAGAAAGACTCCTCTCTGAAACCCTCTTAGAACCACTGCAGGTCACTGCAGACAGCAGACAGGCAGTTTCCTCTGAAGCCCTGATGAGATAGTCAGCAACCAATAGCACTGACCAGCTGTTCCAAGGGAATGGGAAAGGCCAAATCCATCTCCAGATCACTTCTCAAAGCTGATTGGTTCTGTCCCTGATTTTGTATGCTGGGGCTGCGCTGTCCTCAGAACATTGTGCAGTTGCTCAGCCAGGCTGGTACAGAAATCTGCTACCATCTGGACTGGAACATGAGAAATTAAGTAAGATAAAATGGTAATATATCAGTCAATAAGACCGATGAGCTCATGCCAGATGTGGGATTTGAACACAGGTCTCCTTCTTCAAACTTTAGATCTTGGTTTGTTATGCCACACTGACATTCTGATCTCCTCTTCTTTCTCTTCTTCTTTGTGGTCATCATCAATCTGCTACTAATAGTAATAATGCTAATGAAAGTGTCATTAGGTAAGATCTGTCATGAGCCCTGTGGTTCTGACAGGGTTGGGACTGGGGTGGCAGTGTTTGACAGACAAGGAAGAAGGCAGAGGGGATGAGTGAGCTGGAGCAAACTGGAGCAAACAGCCGCCTTGATTCAAGATGTTAGGGATGGAGTGACAGAGGCTCTGGCTTTTGTCCCCACCTCACCCCCAGAACAGGAGGCAACAGTGGGTGCCAAGGGAACTGTTGACTTGACGGAAGGGATGGTGGAGCAGGAGGAGTCCAGGGGGCAAGTCACTGTCTTGTCACAGGGACTCAGTGCTGCCTCCACTAGCATAAGCAGTTATAGTCTCCTTGCTGAAGTGCCCATCTCTGAGTGCAGTTTTCCCATGCGGGGCGAGAGTCTTGTAAGTGAGCTCACCACACCTAGCTCTTTTAAAGCCAGGTGGGAAGGGCATGGAGACTTGTTGGGGAGAGCGATCTTTGCACTCAGGTCCTGCTTACGGGTTTCCCATGGGCAACTTGGTTTGCCTCTGTGAAAACAGGATTTTGGACTGGATGGGCTATTGGCCTGATCCAGCAGGCTCTTCTTATGTTTATTTTATTTTATTTTATTTTATATCTTATCCATCCATCCATCCATCCATCCATCCATCCATCCATCCATCCCACCCTTCCTCCTAGTAGGGGGAACATGCTCTTATGTTCTTCCTTGCTACTGGCCAGTCTTGAACTCCAGATCCTGCTCTTAGACTCTTGCTTTCCAATCCCAGTAATCTGAACTTTCTGCTATACCTCTATCGAGCTTTCCTGAACAAATCTCTGAACGAGAAGCTGTGTCATGGTGTTTTGGAACAGGAGCCAGGACAAGGTCAGATATCCACTGTGGTCCAGCAAATCAAGAAGTAGCACTGGAATTAGGAGACCTATGTTAAAATCTCATATCTGCTGTAGACTGATGGGTTTGATCCATGCATTTCCACTGGAGTGTGGGAGTCACTTCTTTGAGGTCTAATCCCATAATGACCATAAGGGCAGAGACAGTAACATGATTCCTTCTAATGCCAATGTTGCTCTCCTTCATGACTGGGTGACATTAATACAGGAAACAACCACCAAATTCTTATGTCCTTTTTGAGCTTTTTACCTAGGTCTTGTTGGAGTGGCATGGGACTGGACCACTCAAAATGGTTCTGAAGGCTGCTGCGAGAAAATTAACTGTGCTACACTGTGGCCTTGGGAAAGTCACTTTCCCTCTAAATTTGTTCCCCATCTGTGATATGGGTACACAGTAAAGACTGTGAAGCACACTACGTATGAAGTCTGCAATCCAATATACATTTACTTGGGAGTGAGTCCCATTCAACAAAATCCAACAACACACCTTAACTTTCACTCTTGTCAATTGCCCTTGTAATATGAAGAAACTCTGTTGCCAGTAACTGACTTAAGAGACAGTCATATTTTTTCCACCCCACTGGGAGGACATCTAAATGATTTGCCATGTTGGGGAAAATTTGTCTGCACAATGAAATGTTTTTTTTTTTCACTCTCCCACAGCAAGTGTGAAAACTGAGCAGAATACAACAGTGCAGGCTTAGAGACATAGTTGCACATACAAGCTTGCTCTTGAGACTGTGGCTATGCTATATCAATATAGCATACAAAAAGCTGAGACCATAACAGTTGCTATAAATGGTTAATGGGTTTTTGTAAGGTAGGAGTTCAGGAAATCAGAGAGATGTGGAATAGGGAATTATCATGTGTTTTACTGCCTAAACAATGGAAAATTGCTTTAGAATCTATACGGAATGGATCTGAAATTGAGATTGATTCAGCAAAAATTAATATTTTGGGTATATTGGACTCATAACATTTGTATAGGAAGGCACTGTATAATAAAGATAGATGTTGGCGGTATAATGCTGAGAATACCTTGATGAGGCATATGATGTGGGCTTGTCCAGTGATATATTTTTGCTGGTCTGAAGTTGTTATCTATATTAATTTTGTATTGAAATCCTTGAAATTTGCAGATGTTCATGCACTTTTTAAATTATATTCCTGTAGTATGCGTTAAATTATATTCGTGTAGTATGGGGGTTTTTCGTTGCAAAAACCACACAAAAATGTGGTTTTTGCAAGCTCTTATACTAGCTAAAGACTTATACTTCAAGCCTGGAAGGATAGATACCCACAGTCTATTAAGCAATGGACTGCAGACCTTATTGCCCTGGCTACATGTGAACATATTTCTTATAGACATCAATTTCAAGCTAATATCCTATTTGGACATCTGGAGGGCTTATATTAACTTACCTGCTTATCTCAAGACACATGTACTGATGGTTATTGTACCTGTAATGTAAACTGATGGTGATTTATTGTTTTTATTAGTAGTGTTCATATATTATTTATTTTATTTCTGTATCTTTAATATTTTCATTTCATTTTATTATTTTTAATTTGTTTTCTCCCCCCTTTTTTGTTTAAATGCAAATTAAAAAATAACCAAAAAATAGCAATGAGGACTCCCAACATGAGCTTACTGGTGGACTTCAAATTCCATGCTGAGGCCACCTAGTCTGGTGCAATCAGGGCAGCATCAAGGGCCAGCATGGTCAGGTGTTTGCTAAGGCCCCACACTCCAGCAGGGGGCCCACTAATAAGAGCCCTCTGGACTGCTCTTTCTCTTCACTATCAAAATCTGCCGCTAGTTCTGGCCAATACAATGGTGGTGATGAGAGGATCAGTAGATGCCACTCCTTGCTCATTGGCTCTCAGCTTGGCAAGTAAGTAGGTGATTAGCAACAAGAGGAAGAACAGCAGAAGCTGCAAACTGCTGATGATAACGATGGTGAGGAGGTAAACTCACTGAGGGAGGGGGCCCATGAAGGGTGTCTGGTGCAAGGGTCCTCCAAAACCTGGAGGCAGCATTGGGTGCAGTGCAGGATTTCATCAAGGATTTCATCTCTATGGACACCAAGATAACCATAGAGATAGCCAATGTGTTCCAGTATCAACAAGTGAAGAAGGTCACACTTTGGATTTGTCATTCTATATAGGCCTAGAAATTGTTGATATGAAACCTGAAAGTATAATTATGACATCTTTGTTGCAGTCTCTTACCTGGGGAAAGCATAGGTTGGTCTTGTGCCTTGTAAGGACACTAGTCTAGGTAGGATGAGCCACCTTTGGAGTTTGATTGGATCCAGTTGTTTTCCAGAACCCTTTGGAGGATTTAGACATTGATTTGAAGAACCATGCTGTCAATTGCTTGGTTGACCTATGAAGCAGGAGGCTGACCTAGATGCCCTTTTCCCTCTTTTAGTGTCGGCCAGCCTTCCTCAACCTGGTACCCTGCAGATGTTTTGGACTACAGCTCCCATCATCCTTTACTATTGGCCAAGCTAATGGCAGTTGTAATCCAAAACATCTGGAGACCACCAGGTTAAGAAAGGCCTAGGTAGGCACTCCCTCTGGAGTATACTGGAGGTTGTCAGCGATGAAGCAGATGGATAAGTGATTAGAGCACAAGTGGTAATAGACTAATCTTGACACCAAATGCATATTGCTTATAGCCAGTCTGAAATATTAGTTGCCCGGGGGCGATGGTGATAAAGAGATATTACATTGCACCACCATTGTGTCTGCAGAGTGCCATCCAGAGCATCTATTTCCAGTAGCAAATGAGTTATTAATACCTCATGTCGGTCAAGCCAATCCACGATGGACAGAGAATCCACGGTGCAGCCCACTGTGGACATATTTACCAGGCACTTTGGGGATGAAATCACTTGCCTCCAGCTTGAACCACGATAGCAGTTTTATCAAACTCCAAGCTGGAGGTACTACAGCCTCTTGCCACATCTGTTTGAATCAATTTCAACCAGTCTTTTGCTCCTTACATGTCAAGTAATTGGGAGTTCCTAGATCCACAATTTTGTTAAGATTTTGTCCCATGTGAACCACTAAGAACAGTAGCAGCTGGTGGCAATTTGAGGGATCACCAATGCTTCCTTGAAAGGGGCAGGCTGTATCAAGATGGGTGAGGGCCAGGAGCAAGGGCCAGGAACTCATGTGAAGAGGAACGTGGGGCCCTGCAGATGTTGTTGGACTACAACTCCCACATTACCTTAACCATTGGCCATGTTGGCTGGGGCTGATGGAAGCTGGAACCTAGCATCACCTGGAAGGCCAGAGATGATCCATCTTTGCCTTGTGAGTCAGGCACTAACTGTAGTCTCCAACCGTGCAGTGACTCCTTCACATCTCTGGATCTGCAGGTGGCAACACTGAGCTTGATCACATAGCTGGAAGCTAAAGTAGCCATCTGAAAGCTTTTCAGTAATTACTGCTTGGTCTCCAGTTCCCCAAACCCTTCCTTATCTAGGGATCTTCCCTAAGAGATAAATACAGACAAATCTAGGAATGGATGAAGGCTTCCTGTGTAAAAAATGCAAAAAATAAAGTAAAATAAAAATGTAATTTCCAAGCCCATTTCCCCAAACATGCAAGTTCAATTTAGCTTTCATGGCCAATAGCCATTTTTATTTTTTTCCCTCTTGAGACCCTACCTTGTGCTCTTGCACCTCTGTATATCAATATATTTGCTACAGTGTGCTAAGAAACATTGGATAACCTTGATCATATTCCTTAGTTTTGTCCCTTTTCTAGCATGAATGCATCCTACTCTTGATGATTCCTAACCTCACTTTTTTGCCAAACATGTCACATGGGCAAATGGCAGGATAATTTAGCTGGACATCTGTCCTTCACAGCTATAGCTCAGTGCCAGAACAAAAACCCTTGGGATCAGTATGTGGTCTCCCAGGGTAGAAGCAAACAAGATCACCTCTGCATGGAGGTCTGAAAAGCTACTGTCAATCAAACGTAGTCAATAGTCTGTGTCTGTTTTTGAACTGATTTTTCAGATGTTTTTAAGATTTTTAAAATAGGTTTTTAAGATCTTTTATTTTTGAAATGTTTTTAAGATGATTTGTTTTTGAGATGTTTTAAGATGTTTTTAGCGTTTGGACTTTTGTATACCGCCTTGGGCTCCTTCTGGGAGGAAGGGTGGGATAGAAGTTTAACAAACAAACAGTAGCCAAGAGGAGCCAGTGATACCACCCAGTTATGACATGATAGCCTTCCTGTAGGAGAGGGGTAGGGGACTCCCCCCTTTTTTCAGTCCAAGGGCTGCAGTCCCTTGTGGGCATGTCAGTGCTGGGCAGGGTAGAGATAAAAAGTGACTAGAATGATGCTTCACCTTTGTATGGTAGGCTCCATTCAGCCATGCAAAGGCCACCTATATGCATCCAGGCAAGCTAGAGACATCACCGCAGGGAACAGGGCTGGGGAGGGGTGTGGTGCATCCTGAGGGGCCAATAAAGAAGCCTGGAGGGATGCATTTGGTCCCTGGGCCTGAGGTTCTCCATCCCAGCTGCAGAACCACCAAATTGTCTAAAATGATTGCAGGGATTGCTCAAGTAGAGATGTAAAGCATGTAAGCAGGTTCTGGATGGATGGCCCCAGCTGAACAGCAAGGGGTAATGATTAGCGATGAGCTAAAATGACCTCCCAAAATTCTCCATGCTATTTGTAGATGACAAAACTGGAATGGGGAGCATTCTGCTAAATATTCATAGTGGAACAGTGTGGAATTCTCCCACATATTTTCTCATAAAACTTTCTTCTGAGAAATATATGTTCCCTTAATGTTGAATGACACTTTTATTGTTAGGGCACATTGGCGGATGAAGGAAGCAATGGGCACAGAGAGGAGGACTAGACGGGATAGGAGCCAAGCACATGGCTTTCTTCAGTGATATGAACTAGCAATATTAAAGCTGGATCCAAAGTTGTACCCAAAATGGATGGATGGTGGGACTGGACAGACCATTTCATTGAATATTCTCCAGTGAAAGTCTCCAACAGCTTAGGAAATGGCTGTAACATTACCTTTCAAAAATTGGTCAGAGAATTGCTTTCTGAGAAATTTCAGCTCATCCCCAGTGATAGTTGCAATCTCCCTTCTTTGCACAGTGGTGGTTAATGGGTTTCAGTGTACAACTGGTAATTGCTGCTCCCCCCTCCAAAAAAAAAAGGGTAAGGGTGAGGAGAACCACTAGCTTGAGATCTTGCCATCCAATCCTTAGATTTTATTTATTTTTGACTGTCCCACCCCAACAACTTGGAATGGATAACAATAAATTAAGAAACAAAGAATACAATATCCAGTTCAATTTTGATTAAACACATTTACAAAAGTAACAGATGCTAAAAACTCAGCGCTCTAAATGGAGGTTTTTCATTTCTATTCCCTTCCCAAACGGTAGCCCATATCAAAAGGCCTGACAATGATTCTGAAAGATTATGCAGCTTTTGGTGAATCTCCATCATGATGGCACTTTCATAGTTGTGGGGCAGCCCCTAGGAATGCCTCTCTGCAAGGCCCAGCTGTCTTGAGTTGATACGCAGAAGGTAACCTCAAGAGGGCACTCTTGGTCAACGTTATGGACTGTGATGACCATATAAAGGGAGACAGTTTCTTAGGTATGCTGTACCCAAACCAGATACAAGTTTAGGCAAGACACTGATTTTTTTTCTTAAATAACATTTCTGTACAGGAGCAGAAATCACTATGCTACATTAAAATAACTTCAGAAATATATATATACATATAAAACTTTTACATGACACCCAAAGGCACTGATTTGCATTGGGGCTCAGCTCCTCATTCCCAGTTATATTGGAAACAAGCAAATACATACATTTTTTTCGGGGAGTGTACAGAGCACAGTAGCCCCCCATATAAACGCTTCCTCAATAAGGTTGAGAACTTCTGTCAATAAAGTCGAAAACTCCCCACCAAAATTCTGTAGCAAACAGAAAGTACTTTTCAGCCTATATGAAATAAAATAGCTAATACCATTTTCCTATAACAATAAAAAAGCTTGCATGAGATCTAATGACAGACTGCAGACCTCAGCAACATTAGCACTGTCTGTTACTAGGGTCACAATCCAGTCAAAAGTTAAGTATGTCTAAATCCCATCAATTTCAATGGGAGAGTGTAGCATGCATTTAAATATCCAATCCAATTCAAGTCAATGGAACTGAATACTTAATTTTGGCTAGAACTTGTGCCCATAGTTTTAATCAAATAATTCAAACATTTGTGAAGTTTTTAAAACGTAGAGGAATGCATGGGATTGGCTCTTAAAATTCTTTTTTTTTTTTGCTTTTGTTTTTACTAGAAAGATACAGCTCTTTCAAAATAGCTGGTAGATACAGAAAGCATAAATATACAATAAAGTTTAGACACCGATTGTACTAAATGCAACAATACAAATAAGCAAACAGGAACACAAATGGTAACACAATAAAACTGTATTACATTTGTGCTTCAAATATTACAATACATTATATACATTAGTCCAAAATAAGCATCTCATGCCAAATGACACAAAAAGAAAAGAAGCAGAAGAAAAACAGCAACCCCCCCCCAAAAAACCCCTTCAGCAGTATGTACATTATTTTTTAATAAACATTCAACTGTGAACTGGTGCAATTTCCACTACATATATTTGAATGTCCGCCTTTTATTCCACATGACCATCCTGTCTCCCTATATCTATGCTATTCAGTAGGTTCCACCATTGTTTCTTATATACATGTTGAACAAAAGAAAAAAGAAAGGATAAGAATGTAGTGCTTCAATATTCTTAGGGATGAGGCATCAGATCAGCGAACTTGGGGTGCATAACCTTCTTTCATTAAACCCTCCTCATAGTCTGTCTGGCACAGAATCATGTTGTTCTTTAGGAAAAATTTGTCTCCCACGCAGAATCTGGAAACAGAGGGGGAAAAATACTCAAAAAACACATTCAATTTGTATTGAAACACAGGAAACATAAGGAGGCTGCCTTATACTCTGCCAAATCAATTTTTTTTCTAGTTCAGTATTGTCTACCCTGACAGGCAGTGGTTCTCTAGAAGGGTTCTCTCCCTGCCTTGCCTGGAGATGCTGGAGGTTGAACCTGCGACCTTCTGCACAAAAAGCAGATGTGCTACCACTGGGCTATGGCCCTTTGGAGGGGGAGAGGAGAAGAAAAAGAGGATAATTAAGACAATTCTACTTCTCCTATTTGCATCCTACTAAAGACCCCAATTTTTCCTACACACATATTTTTGTATGCAGTTTTGCCTAATGCACACATTTTTATAAGACACTTTCTCTAATACAGGGGTTCCCAAAGTGTGGTCCGTGAACCCACCAGTGGTCTGTGACATGTCTGTGAGTTTGTGGCTGAAGACTAGAGACAGCACATCCATCCCATTCAATACATGGATTTTAACTGCATTTTGATTGCTTCTTTTATTTCTTTTGTATTTTATTGTATTACAATTTGAATGCAATAAAACACAATATATAAGAAATAAAAGAACCCATCAAAATGCAATTAATAATCATACAGCATCTAGCACAGCCCATTGCAATTGCTTTAAAAGGCACAAAACCATTAAATGGTCCGCCAAAGCCCTCAGCAATTTTTAAGCGGTCAGGGGCAGGAATTTGGGAATCACTGCCCAAATATAATCCATTTTTTTCATGGTATTTTCACCAGTATGTGCATTTTTATACATATTTACCCAAATATAATATTTTTGTACACAGTTGGCCTAAGAACTTCATCACAAAATTCGATTGCAAATTCCAAAGGTTAGTTGTGTTCCGATTTGTGTATTTATTAGGAAAGACTAAATTAGGTAAGTTCACATTAAAATACAAACTACATTTCTCTGGTGAGGGGCTAGTGCTGCGGCTGAGATAGGGTAGCTTGCTGAAGGATACTGAGTTATAGCAGTAGGGAGATTTAAACTGGGGGTCATCTCAATGCATAGCTCAAGAGTCTTAACCAATATGCCAATCTTCTTCAATTTACATGCCTAAAGACTGTTGGACTACCACTCCCATCAGCTTAACCAATGGTAAGGGGTTAAGCAACACCTGAGAACTCACGAATATAAGAAGAGCCTGCTGGATCAGGCCAATGACCCATCTAGTCCAGCAACCTGTTCTCACAGTGGCCAACCAGATGTGCATGGGAAGCCGGCAAGCAGGACCTGTGCACAAGAGCACTCTCCCCTCCTGTGGCTACTGGCAACTGGTATTCAGAAGCATATTGCATCTGACTATGGTGACAGAGCACAGCCATTGTGGCTAGTAGCCACTGATAACCTTGTCCTCCATGAATCTGCCAAATCTTTTTTTAAAGCCATCCAAGTTGGTGGCCATCACTGCCTCCCGTGGGAGTGAATTCTGTAGTTTAGCTATAATCATAGATGATACTCTCTAGGTACTCTACAGTCTCTAGGATAAGCAAACAAGATAGAATTCAAAATCCTGGAATACACATATTGGGGTCTGATGGCTAGAAGAGGTGAGCCGCAGCAATAAAAAGACCTATAAGGCAATGTCAGGCAGGGAACAATCTGAGAAACAGCCAATGGTTATACCCTGGTTTGTGCTCCCACTACATATTTGTTTTCCCCACGTTTCCCCCATGTTTACCCTACGCAAAGGACCCTCAAGCATTCTATATGGCAATTTATCATCAGGTCAGTCCAATGGAAAAAGAGGAGAGAGGCAGGTGTAGACCTTGTGCTAATTATCCCCCCCCCTTTTTAAATATTTTGCTGTCTCTTCTGAAGCCTCTTCAGAATTGCCATCTTTTTTCAACAGCAGGGTTCAAAAACTCAGTGCGTAGGAACATCTCAACTTATACTGAGTCAGGCTATTGTCGCATCTAGCGGTCCCAGGCTATGGTGTGAAGGCACATGAGGCCACCACCTTGAGGAAGCTAAGCAGGTCTGGGTCTGGAAAGGGTCTGGATGGGAGACCGCCTGGGAACTACATGCATGCTGCTTTGGGTTCCATGGTGAAAGAAAGGTGGGGTATAAATGTAACAAATAGATAATAGTGCACTGTTGCCTGCTATATCGAACAGTGGCTTTCCCAGCATGCTCTCTGGGTTTCTTTAGCTAGAGATACCAGGTACTGAACTGGGGCTGTCTGCATGCAAAGCAGGTGTTCTGCTGCCACTCATTCTCTGACACAGTGCTCAATGTATTCCAGTTTAGTGTTCCTGAGGCTACTTAGGGGAAGGGCTGCAGCTCAGTGGTAGAGCACATGTATGCAGAAGGTCCCAGGTTCAATTCCTGCCGTCTTCAGGTGTGGGCTGGGAAAGACTCTGGTCTGAAACCCTGGAGGGATGCTGCAGACCAAATTGCCTTGGGTCCCCAGATGTTGTTTGACTACAATTCCCATTGTCCCAAGGCAGCTTAGCCAAGGGTAAGGGATGATGAGCGGTGTGGTTCAACAACATCTGGGGACTTGAAGTTGAAGAACTTTGCTGTAGAGGATACTGTATTAGACCAAGCAATGGCGTAACTTAGCATGCATGCCTAGGAAACTCTGGATGGCGCCATGAGTTCTATTATCTCCCAGGGGATCCAAGAGGGCAGGCCCTCCCTTAACATTTAAAAGCCAGCTATTCCAGCAGAGATTACCAAAGAGGGGTAATGTCAACTAATGCAAGAGTAATATGAGGATTTTACATTGCCTTGGAAAGTCACTTTGAGAGCTTATTTGGCTGAAAAGCAACATGTAGCACAATCTTGTGTATGCTTAACCGAATTGGCTCAATCCCAAGTAAGAGTGCAAAGGTCTGAGCTGCAGAGCAATGTGCAGTGTTCTAAGCTAGAGAAGCCTTTCCCAACCTTTGGGTCCCCAGATGTTGCTGGACAACAACTCCCATCAGCCCCAGCCAGCTTGGCCAGTCAGGAATGATGGGAACTGTAGTCCAGCAACATCTGCGGACCCAAAGGTTGGGAAAGGCTGAGCTAGAGTCTCCACACTGTACACCAGTAACGGCCATATCTTTCATCAGGCATGGCAAATATCCAGCAAAATGGTGAGAGGCAAATCAACAGTATTTATGCTATGTTGGAGTGGGCAACCTCAGATCTTGGGGGGGGCGGGACTGTGGCCGTCCAGGCCTCTCTGTCTGGCCCTTGGAAGTCTCCCTAAGCCACCAGCCCTCCTCAGCCACATCCTTTCTCCCCACTTCATACTCTGTTTGAGTTGTTTTGCTTGGCTGGTGGGCGTCCTCTTTCTGTATTGGAATTGTTTTTAGATGTTTCCATTGGTTTATTGCTTCTGAGTTTGCTGCCCTGGGCTCCTTTGGGAAGAAGGGCAGTATATGAATGTAATAGATAATAACAGCAATAACTCTTGATAATGCCTCTTGCTTCCATGAACAGAGGATGGGGAAGGGTGTGTACAAAGATGGCATTTACATGTTTTGCTTCACCTATTTTTGCCTCTGCCCCCACCTACCATTGGCATGTGGCCCCCGGCAGTTTCCCCAGATGGGCACGTGGCCCTTGGTTGCAAAAAGGTTCCCTAAAGCCTGTGCTGTATAAATACAGTGGCGGCTGGTGCCCATCGAGACTAGTGGGATGGAATGCAGGAAGCCCAAGCCAATGGCAGGCAGAGCAAACTTAATTCTAATTATGTCCTCCTCCTCCACCTCCTCCTTCCTGCTGAGTTTGAAGAGGGCAACACTGAGACTGAGGAAGAGAAAGCTGACAGGTAGTCCTGGACTAGTTGTAAGTGTGAAGACAGACAGATGGGGGGCAGGGTGAGGGCAGAATTGATGGGGCACTGCCCTACTTGCCCTACTGGACAAGCCTCCACTGAATAAATGTATATGACAAACATCTCTTGATAGCACTTCAGTAGAATGTTAGGCCCTATAGCAGCCTTTCCCAACCTGATGCCTTGCAGGTGTTTTGGATGACAACTCCCACCAGCCCCCGCCGGCACAGCCATGTCACCAGTTTGGGAGAAGGCTGTACTGTATATCATCACAAAAGGTTCCTTTGATGGCTTCACCATGCTACTTAATTCAATCCTCAACTTCACCAATCCACACTGCGGGTCCAAAAGGGGGTCATGTGAATCGGCCTTTATATAAAGCCAAGCTAATTTCACGCTAAGTGTGGCATGAGTTTTTCTTTTACAATGGGCTCATTTAAAAAAAATAATAACATAAAGAGAGTTCTCTTTCAATGCAGCTTGGAGAAACAAGGGAACCGACACACACCAAGGGGTCTTTTTGGTACAGAGAAGAGTTTTTGCTAATGAATTATCATGCATGGGGAGGGTCACATTCTGTTTGTGGCCACTGCTCCCTCTATTAAAAAAAAATACTGGGAGATGCGACACCCCAAAGCTCCAATTAAACCAAATTGAGTAACCCAAATGAACTTCTTAGCATTGATGCAGACAGATGAAAACTAGTCTCCCTCAGCTAATTACCCGCTTTACTCTAGAAAGTATTGTTTAATTCAGTAATGGATTACAATGTTCTTTTTGGCTGTATAATTTTCCAAGCAAGCGACATCTTGGACACAATTAGGAGCCGAAATAAATGTGTGCGTTGTTTACGGTAGATTTAACAACAGAGTAGCTATGGGAATAGGCTGTATATGTACTTAATTGTAACAATTTAACCTTCAAATAGCGGTGTCTGCTGTAGCTGACCCAGTAAAAGTACATATAATTACACACGCTGACCTTGCCGACCTGTGATAGTAGCCCCCCAACCTTTTTTTTTTAAATCAGTCACTCAGTTTTCTAATGATGTTTGAAGCAGAAATCGGAGGGAATTGTCACAGAGTAAATTGTGTATTGAAAGGAGGCTTTTAATGTTTTGTGAAGTTGTGAGGTTTTAAATGGAGCAGCAGTTGGGACTGATTTACATTTGTAAAGATTGGAATGCTTGACAAACAGCGAACCCATTTATTTTCCAACCGGGTAGCTTTGGAAATTTATCCTTATGCTCACTAAATAGAGTGAGGGGGAAATAGTGTAATAAAAAAGTGGATTGAAAAGAATTAGCTTGGCTCCTGAAGGAAAACTGGGCTGTTTATTTGTGGGTTCCCCCCCCTCATTTTTCTGTCTCTCGCCCGCATCTCTAGGATTAATACACACTCATGATGTTTGACTGAAAATACAGATTAAGGAACTGGTCCCAAAAGTGTTTTTAAATTTATTTATGATCATACCAGCTCCACAGAAAACACACACTCCCAATTCTGGGTCCCCCACACACCTCAACACCTTTTTACATTTCATTATATTCCACCTATATCTTATTGAATGGAGCAGATTAAAAAAAAAAGGCTGCAGGAGGAAACCAGTGATTTCCTTAGCTCTTCAGAAAGTGAACATTTTTGTTTCTCTTCTATAGAAAAAAAAAGTTAAACAGCTTGTTGGCCAAATTATGCAACATTTGCCACTTCCTTCATCTCGCAAATGTATAGAAAAAAGAGATTCATATAAATACATAGTAAAAAATGAGGTGACAGAAAGATTTGTCTGTTTCGGTTCTCTCAGTTTCTCATTTCTTTCCAATGTTAAATTCAATTCTCTACATTTCTACAGTGATCTGTGAATTTTTTTTAAAAAAAATCCTCATGAAAATTCTCCACCATTTTAGAGTGAATTTCTCCCAATAAACACATTTTTATAGGCAGTTTTGACAAAGGTACAGATTTTTGCAAACCATTTCTCATCATTTCATGCCTTTTTGCATGTTATTTTCACTTGTATTCATTTTTATGCACACTTTCCCCTAATATATGCATTTTTGTAAATGTTGTTTAGTCGGCAAACTGCATCCCAAAATTTTAATAATGCAAATTTCAAAGGATGGTTGTGTTTCGGTGCTCATATTGTTTCGGAAATTGTGAATTTGATAAATTCTGCTTGAAATGTGAACCAAATCAAAATCCTCACCCATCCCTAGCCAGGACTCATATCATGATAAAAGTGACATGTGTCCCAACACAAAATGGCTGCCATGGGCAACAAAACAAGAAGAGGTGACAGATGGTACTTCGTACCTGTGAGTACCTTCACAAAAAGAGCACATAACTGTGGGCAAGAGGGCAGTGGTGCTGGGGAAGAGAGTGTACCCCCTCCTCTACAATCCTATCTCTACCGTTAATATTGCAGCGACTGGGGAGGCCCATTCGCTCTTACACAGAAATGGTAGCGTTGCCTCATTGTGTTATGCTCTGCCCCTGCGCCAGGATGGAGAAGGTGCTTTTTCCTTCACTTGACAAATGCAACAGTGGTGGACTGTCATGCTGACAGATATACTGTAGGCCAGAGGTGGAGAACCTGTGGCCCTCCAGATGTTGTTGGGCTCCAGCTCTCATCAGCCCCAGTCAGCATGGACAATGGTCACTTGATGAGAATTGCAGTCCACCCACATTTGGAGGACCACAAGTTTCCCACCCCCTGCTGTAGGCAATGTTTGCAAACATATTCCAGTATCATCCATTGCAAGGAAGTTACCCTGGCTTTCCCTGCCCTCCCACATCCTGCTTGTCCCACAGCAGGTGTGGGGAACATTTGGCCCTCTAGCTGTTGGTGAACTAAACTCCCATCAGCCCCAGTGAGCATAAGTAATGGCCAGGGGGGATGGGAATTGCAGTTCAGAGACATCAGGTGGGCCAAAGTTCTCCCACACCTGGCTTACAGGGTGGCAGTAGCAGCGACAAGACTGAAGGGGAACTCTTCAACTTTGGGTCCCCAGCTGTTGTTGGACTAGAACCCCCAACATCCCCAGCCAGCTCAGCCAATGGTCAGGGATGATGGGAGCTGAAGTCCATCAACAAGTCTGAAGAACTCCGCTTTAGGCAGCATACTATCCATAACCTACAGCAGCCTTTCCCAACTTTTGGGTCACCAGATGTTGGTGAACTGGAACTCTCATCAGCCCCAGCCAGCATGACCAATGATCAGGAAGGTGGGAACTGTAGTCCAGCAATATCTGGGGACCCAAAGGTTGCGAAAGGCTAACCTAGAGCAGTAATATTCTGACTTTACACCTTCAAAGAGCTCTTTCCACATTGAGGGAAAAATATGACATTTCCTTGCACCAGCATTGGCCAAAGTGGTGTCCGTCAGATAGCTTGGGCTACAAATGCCATCAGTCCCAGCCAGGTATCTTATTTATGTTACGGCACATCAGTGATCTCTCTAGCTCAGTACTCTGAGTGGCAGTGGCTTTCCAGGGTCCCAGGCTGAAGTCTTTCCCAGCACCTCCTATGCATGTATCCTATTTTGTAAGCTGTGCTTAAGCCACAGTTTCCCAGTTTAGATATCACAGGAAACTGGTTTAACAAGCAAGGATGTCAATGCTAAAGCTAAGCAATGGAAGTAAGGGGTGGGTGCATGCACAAGGCTCATTCTGAGCCCAATAAATCATTATTTAAAATCAAACTTTCACTGCTATGTCTGTATTGGACCTATTCAGACATCTGGCCAAGTATCATATACTCTTACAGACTGACAGTGAATGACAGGAAGAAGTCTTTTCCCATTGCTATAAACGGAGACACCAAGGATTGAACCTGGGAACATCTGCATGCAAAACATGTGAACTTCTAGTGGAGTATGTTCCCTCACTATTCTGCTTTGAGAGTCTTCCTCTGGTGAGAACAGGTTTCCCCTAAAGGGTTATTTCAACACTTTTTTTTACAACATGCAAGCATTCCTGAAAGTAAGTGCTGAGCCTTTAAAAAGCCCAGGTGAGAAACACTGAGACCACATCCATTACTTCTGGAAAAAAGGTGCAAGGGGATATTGTCGTTTAAAGTATTGCTTTCTCCAAGGCAAATGTGAAAAAAATTAATTCAAGTTACATTCACAAAAATTAATATTGCAATCACAAAGGCTCATAAAAATAAATGTTTTAAATTTTGTATCATAAAGACCAAAGCTCATTTGAGCTTTAGTGATGCAGAAAGTTATACATTTGGAGATTTTTTTTTTAAAAAAATGGGGGTATACATTCTTCTGAGCTCAGCTGAATCGTGTCTTCTCATTATGTGTCCAAAGTATGATAACCTCAGTTTCATCACTAGAAGCTAAAATGATGAAAGTGAGGTTATCATACTTTGGACCCATCATGAGAAGACATGATTCACTAGAAAAGACCATAATGCTGGGAAAAACAGAAGGGAGTAGAAAATGAGGAAGGCCAAACAAGAGATGGATTGATTCCATAAAGGAAGCCACAGACCTGAACTTACAAGATCTGAACAGGGTGGTTCATGACGGATGCTCTTGGAGGTCGCTGATTCATAAGGGTCGCCATAAGTCATAATCGACTTGAAGGCACATAACAACAACAACAAGGATTGATTTGGATTTGACTTGCAACAAAAAGCACAGTTAGTTATTCTGTGGCAAATTATTCTTAATCTAAAATCTAAGAGAAAAATAAGTATTCTGCAGTACAACTGAGTCTGGTGGCTCTGATGTCAGTGGGGCAGTGAATCCGCTCTGGGTTTTATTCCGAACTTTCAAAATGTTCATTATAATAATCTCTTATTATAAACTCGGCCTGTGTGCAGCCTTTTTAGAATTTGCCAGTTGCATTTCCTATTGTGAAAACATCTACAATTACCAAAGAAAATCTCCACCTGCTTTTTTACTAACTTTTTCCTTTCTGTACTAAGGGGAAGATGAGCAGAAGGGCTGGAAGAATGGTTGTTTGCTGCCTCTACCCTGTCACTGCAACCATAGAAAAATCTGAAATATTTAATTCAGATTAAATATTTTGTCATTTAATCTGAATACCTTTGGTCCTCTAGGTGTTCCTGCACTACAAGTCCCATCAGTCCCTGACCAATGGCCATGCTTGCTGGGGCTGTCAGCAACATCTGGAAACAATTCCCCATACCTGCTTTAACTGATGCTACATTTTTACATTTGTATCCCCTCCTTCTTCCAAGGAGCTCAGGGTTATCCAATTTCACCTTCATGTGGGGCAGGTTATAGTAAAAGAATGAATGGAACCACATGCAACTAGAGACCTACTCAGGTGCTCATTAAATGACCATGTAAGAAGAACCTGTTACCCTTTACATGTTCCAGAGCTACTACAACAGGGAAGCCTCCTGCACATTCTTGGGGACTCCAACGTATTTTGGAATCCTAAAAAACCAGGAATCCAATATGCGAGGGGCCCTCCAGAAGTTCTCAAAGGTTCCCTACTGCAGTCGTTCTTGAACATCTGGAGGGTGACTGGGACAAGGGGTGGCACTAGTGCTCTCGTGCACACTCTTTCTTCCTTGCACAGTCATTTAAGCCCCCATAATGAACACCTAAGTAGGCATAAAATTATGCATGGTGTAGACATGTGAAGACCCAGAAAAAAAACACTCTTTCCCCCTTTCCCCCAAAGCTTTTAAATGTTTTTTTCACCCTGGAAAAATGGGGGGAAAATGGACAATGACATGTGAAAAGGTATAGAAGTTTGTTTCAATCAGGGTAAACCTTCAGTTCTTAGAAGTCCATGATAAATATGATGGCAAATATGCAGAATCAGAATCTGATAGTGATAGCTCAGAAAATGATTAAATTTCACATAGTATTCAATGAACAATTGGTTTCTCCCCTCTTTCCCTCAGCTCTTTTAAAGAAAATGAGTACTTTATGCCTGCTTGACATTGTGGAGGACTAGAGGAGACATAATCATTTCCAGAATTCATAATTTCTTTTTTAACTGCAACACTGATGTTTTTTCCTGCTTTTCTTGTTTTTTCCTCATAAACTTGCAGAATGAAAGAGGCGGTAGGTTCCTTACAAGCAGCTTGTAGCTCCACTCGTAATGAAAAGTTTTAAAAAGCCTGCTGGATTTGTAATTATTGTCTGAATAAACTGTACTTCTAAAATACCAAATGTGAAAATGTAACTGCAAACCAAATTATACGATACGTTTTTATGCCTAAAGTAACTTCTAGTCTGCAAAAAGGTGCTAAAAAAAAAGTACTGTATATTTCCCCCCAAATTTCTGTTAATCTGAAACAAATGTGTCTTTTCCATAGCTTCAAAATTTCTGGAAATTTTACATCTCTAGCATGTCATGGAGAAAGTGGATAGAGAAATTTTTTTCTCCCTCTCTCATAACACTAGAACCTGGGGACATACAAAGAAGCTGAATGTTTGAAGATTCTGGACAGACAAAAGAAAATACTTCTTCATGTACACATAGTTAAATGATGGAATTCACTGCCACGAGAGGCAGTGATAGCTACCAACTTAGATGGCTTCAAAAGAGCATCAGATAAACTCATGGAGGATAGCTAAGACTGTCAATGGCTATTAACCACGGCGGCTATGTTCTATCTGCACTGTCAGAAGCAGTATGTTTCTGAATACCAGTTGCTGGAAACTGCAGGAGGGCAGAGGGCTCTTGCGCTTAGGTCCTGCTTGTAGACTTCCCAAAGGCATCAGGTTGGCTACTGTGAAAACAGGATGTCGGACTAGATAAGGTCATTGGACTGATCCAGCTGAGCTTTTCTTATATTCTTATGGATGAACCTGTGGGCCTCCAGATGTTGTTGGACTACAGCTTCCATCATACTCTACCAGTGGCCATGCTGGATTTGGAGCCCAACAACATCTGGAGGCCCACAGGTCCCATCCTCCCCAGAATGTTTATACTGAATATGTGGCTAGTGGTAGGTCAACATATCAAAGTTCATGGCTAAAGCAGAGAATAACAATCATGCTTCTAGTTTTCCCTTTTTCCCTGTCTAATGTCTAATATACATACACTGCCTCATGTGAAGTTATCATGAAATGCATTTCCCTGTTCCATGTAACTGGCTACAACAGAGGGAAATGTAGTAAGTTGTGACTTCAGAACAGAGCCAGTGTGGTGGGTAGAGTGTCCGACTGGGACCTGGGAGACCAGGCATCAAATCCTAACACAGCCATGAAGCTCACTGGGTGACCTTGGGCTAGGCATCATCTCTCAGTCTAATCTACCTCAGGGTTGTCATGAGGACAAAATGACTGGGGAAGAACCATTTAGGCCACCTTTAGCTCCTTGATGGAGGAGCAGATAAAAGTGTCATAAACATGTCTGGCAGCCCACGGACCCTAAAGAAGAGATGAGGAACCTACAGTCTTCCAGACATTCAACTACCATCATTCCTGACCATTGGCCCTGCTGGCAAGGGCTCATGGGAGTGCAGTCCAACAACAGCTGGAGGCCCAAGGGTTCCACAACCCTAATTTAGATTATTCCATACTGAGAAATAGGGAAGTGGTGGTTTGGCTTGCACAGTTGCTCCATTTTACATTAAAATGTGAACCAAATTTGGCCCCCATTCCAACGCACAAGTAAGACCCACAAAATGATGCCCTGCTGTCTCTTTGGTGTGCCCAACACAATCTCTTTGCCCCTGTGGCTCAGTTTGCCCCTGTGTGCCCCTCTACTTACCTCGCATCTCCTCCTCCTCTGTCCTAGCTTTTTTCTCCCTCTTTCTCCCCCCTCCCCAAAGCTCAGTGGTAGAGTATCTGCTTGGGATGCAGAAGGTCCCAGGTTCCATCCCCAGCATCTCCAGGTAGGGCTAGGAGAGAACCCTGTCTGATATCCTAGAGCCACTGCCGATGTAGGCAATACACTAGATGGGCCAATGGTCTGACTCAGTATAAGGCAGATTCCTGAGTTCACTGCTTGCAATCCTTCCTGCTTAGACTATCCCTCCTCCACTTTATCCTACCTCTTGCTCCCTCCTCCTCCTTGTACACATGTCCAAAGAGCCAGCAGTCATTCACCCTCAATGATCAAAATGCAGCTCATGCTATCAGGGGGCAGCTTGGCAGACTGGCTCCCTTCCTCCAGCACATGCACAGACATTCAGGGTGCAGCCCACCTCACACCACCTCCCAGTCTGAGACTTTGCAGCTATTTTCTGGTTAAAAATACATTTACAGTCCTGAGGTTCTCAGAGCATACAGATACTTCCCTTCTGGTTCTCGGTGGGCCCATTTTGCCTTCAAAGCTGTCAGCACTGCCCACCCGAGTTCAGCATTAAAGGGAGTGATCTTTGAGATCCGATGGTTTCAAAAATTTTCTTGTTGTCTGAGCTTGCAAGCTGCTTTGATTTTTTTTTTTAAAGCATATTTAAAAACCTTTTTATTTGGCCACGGGGGAAGAAGTTCAATTCAAACTTTGCAACAAGGAATGTTGACTCAGGTCTGAAATGTCCTATGTTATTCCGTGGCTTCTGAGGATGGGATACAACTGTTAAATAGATTTTTTAAAGACATTCTGTTAACTTCCATCATCACATGTAATTTTGCCTTTAGAAACTGTCTCTACTGGCAGTGGTGACAGAGATAATTCATACTTGTAAATATTTGTGGTATTATATTTAACTCTTATTATGGGAGCAGAAAAAGATAGGCTGCCTACACATTATACATCGAAAGCACATTATTTCCCTTCTAAAAACCTGGGAACTGTAGCTTACCCCTCACAAGGCTACAATTCCCTGCACCCTTCACAAACTACAGTCCCCAGGATTCTTTGGAGGAAGTCATGCATTGTAAATGAATGGTGTTTACATATCTATAGTAGCAATGGCCACTTAATTTCTTTTCTTTTTTTTAATAATTTTTATTCAAATTTTTCAAAAAACAAACAAAACAAAATAAAAAAAACATAACAATACAACAAAAAATAAAAATAAAATAGTTGACTTCCGATTTGTCGCAGATCAGCTATAAGTATATAATATACATCAAACCTGTCCCTTAATATATACATACAGAATCCCTTTTCTCCATAGGCTGTCTTAATTAGTCGTCAAATCCCAGTATCATCATTTTATTTTGATCTTTCAACAAAAAGTCTAAGAGAGGCTTCCATTCCTTAAGAAATGTATCTGTCGATTTTTCTCTAAGTAAACATGTCAATTTATCCATTTCTACTAAGTCCATTAATTTCAATAGCCAGCAATGGCCACTTAATTTCTGTGGGGTTTTGTTTGTTTTTTGAAGAGGAAAAAATATCTCCCATCAACACAACCAAGTGTCTCTCCTAATACAGGAAAATAAGTCCACCATCTTCTGTTCTGTGGATAACAAAAATTATCTGCCTTGCTTGACTGATAAAGAGGAGCCAACTTCTTGCACTTAAGAAGTTTATCTTGTATGGGATGAAGTGACAAGACAGTAACTAAGTGCTAAATGTGCATAACCAATGCTAAAGATATGCAGTCCCATTACGACATGCAATAAATGAAGCGAACAAGAAGAACGTATTAGGCAGCTTTAATAATGACACTAGAACACTGGCTTGGAGCAATCAGGATGGAAAAGACTTTAGAGTTTTAATTCAAAAGGGTATGCAATTATTTCGTACTTGAATGGATTCTACGGGTAGGGTATGACTGACCTTATTTTGAATGCAGACTCTTTAGTTCTGCACCAAAACAAGGCTGATGTATAGGAACTGTAAATGGCCCTGTAACTTCTAATTGCTTAGCATTATTACATGGTTTAAACAGTAGTTATTACTTGTCTGATATTTTAATTTTCTGCACATCGTGAAGAAAAAGGTCAATTTGGCTTTGTTTTAGAATGTAATTGTAGAAAGCTATAATTATGGCAGCTGCACAATTCACGTTGCATGAGGAATGCTCGACTGTTTGGGGGAAAAGATTTACTACAGTGCTACTGAGCAAAGCAGAACAGCCATGGGCTGCTTCTCCCATTATTTTACCCCACACAGTAAAGATAGGCAAATCTCCTGTCCCTTTGCAGGTTTTAACCCAGGGGTAGCCCAGGTGGTATCCTCCAGATGTTGTTGGACTATCAACCGCATTTTCCCTGACCACTGGCCATGCTAGCTGGGGCTGATGGGTATTGCAGTCCAATAACATCCTGCAGGGCATCACATTGCCTACACATTTTAACCCATAATTCAGTTCTGTTTCCACAGTGGCGGACTGTGTGGTGGGGACAGAGTCAGGGAGCAGCCCTCCTGATCCTGGTGTTACTGCAGCCTACTTGGATATGGGTTTTTTTTTTTTTGGAGTAGAGGGCAATGGTGGGGTCACATCTGAGCAGCCCTGACTCTGCCGCTGCCCTGCCCCACTCCAGTCCAGGAAAGTTCCAGCAATGCCAGCGTTGGGAGGATGGCTCTGCCTCACCACACGGGCCACTACCAGTTTCCACATTAAGCTGTGATTTGAAAAAAAGAAAGTCCTTTCAAAAGACATATTCAAGTTTTTTTAAAAAAACCAACACCCTATTTAATGTGTGTTTTCTCTCAAAAAATGGGTTATATTCAACAGTGCACAAGTGAATTTCCACTCATACACAGGACTTCCATTTCCTCTCCTCTCTCCATGTGCCCCCAAAATCTAATCCAGAGCGTGCTTAAACTCTCTGGAGTTAATTTTGAGGCTGCAGCTGATTTTGAGGAACTGGCTAGGAAACAGAAAGCAGAGAGTAGGAATAACTGGACAGTTCTTCCAATGGAGGGATGTAGAAAGTGGAGTCCCCCAAAGATCTGGGACCTGTGCTTTTTAACTTGCTCACAAATGATCTAGAGCAGCCTTTCCCAACCTCTGTGTCCCCAGATGTTGCTGGACAACAACTCCCATCAGCCCCAGCCAGCATGACCAGTGGTCAGGAATGATGGGAACTGTAGTCCAGCAACATCTGGGGACCCCAAGGTTGGGAAAGTCTGCTTTAGAGTTATGGGTGAGCAGTGAGGTGGCCAAGTTTGCTGATGATACTAAATCGTTCAAGTTTGTAGAAACGATAAAGGGTTTTGAAGAGCTCCAAAAGGACCTCTCCAGAGTGAGTGAATGGGCAATAAAATGGCAAATGCAATTTTATGTAAACAAATGTAAAATTATGCATATTGGAGGGGGAAAAAATCTGAATTCTGCATATACGGTCATGCGGTTTGAAATGGTGGTGAATGACCAGGAATGAGACCTTGGGGCCGTAGTGGATAGCTTGATGAAGATGCTGACCCAGTGCGTGGCAGCTGCGAAAAAGGCAAATTCCATACTAGGGATCATTAGGAAAGGAACTGAAAATAAAACTGCTGATATCATAATGCCATTAAACAAATCTATGGTGCGGCCACATTTGGAATACCATGTACAGTTCTGGTCATTGCACCTCAAAAAGGCTATTGTAGAGCTGGAAAAGTTTCATAAAAGGGCAACCAGAATGATCAAGGGGATGCAGTGACTCCCCTATGAGGAAAGGTTGCAACATTTGGGGCTTTTAAGTGTAGAGAAAAGGCAAGTAAGAGGAGACATGACAGAAATAACACTAGAACTTGTGGACATCCAATGAAGGTGAATGTTGGAAGGTTCAGGACAGACAAACAGAAGTATTTCTTCATGCAGCATATAGTTAAACTATGGAATTGCTCCCACAAGAGGCAGCAATGGCCCTCAACTTGGATGGCTTAAAAAAGGATTAGACAAATTCATGGAAGAAAAGGCTATCAGGGGCTATTAGTCTTGATGACTATGCTCAGCCTCCATATTCAGAAGCGGTATACTTCCAGATACCAGTTACTGGATACCACCGGAAGGGACTGCACTCGTGCACTCTGGTCCTGCTTGCAGTCTTCCCATGGGCAACTGGTTGGCCACTATGAGAACAGGATGTTGGACTAGATGGGCCGCTGGCCTGCTCCAGCAGGCGCTTATGTTCTTATATATGCAGGGGGCCTGGAGGGGACAGAAGAGGAAGTTCCGCTGACCACAAGGAAGCCTGTTGCCCAACCGGAGCTGTAGTGTTGGATACATACAGCCAAATGTGTATTTAAATGTTTATTTTGATACATGTACAATGCTGAAAACTGAGTCACAATATTCTGTGAAGTGTGCGGCTCTTCAGAACATCCTGGTGCTTTCCTATTCCTCGCTGGGCCGAGAGAGAGGAGGAGGAGGCATATACACACACAGACCTCTGAGGTCAGATAGTGTTTTTTTTAAGCGGTTACTTTTAATTAACAAGCCAGGATCATCATCCATGGGTTGAAGGGGACTGCTTTGAAACTAACCATAGTTAGTACTAGCCAAAGTTTCCTGCTTTGGAAGAAACAGGTAGTGACTGACTAACAGTGGAAGCGAAAGCTTCCAAATGCCTCCTCTAGGCTGTGTGGGAGGAAGAGAGGGCAGAGGTGTGTGCAAGCCCAGGAGGAGACTAGACTTGTTTGCTTAGTGCTAAAACCATGGTTTTGTGCAGCCTTCTGCAACCTGGTGCCCTATCATGCCAGACCACGGGCTACAGTGGCAGGAGCTTGTGGGGTCTAAGAACATCTGGACAGCACCCAACTGGGGAGGGATGCTTTACTGTTATGTCTGAATGTGGCCAATGTGTGTTTGGAGAGCAAGAGAGTTAACCCAGGCTGCCTTGCACACCTGACCATTCACAATTTACTTTTGAACATTTCCAGGCTACTTCCCAAAGCAAGTCTTAAGAACGCATCAGGAGAAGCAGCCTTACAAGTTGCACAAATGTTTGTTTCATTAGGATGAGAAATACCCTTTTCCTGAACACTGCATGAGATCAGGCTATACAAATTACGACTCAGCTCATCTTAGAAGCTGCAGTTACTTATCAACATCGTACCCAGACCATTTAAGGCTATTAAGATTCAAAGCCAATTGTGCCCAGAGGATGATAGTAAGATATTGTGCCCAATGCCCTCTTAGTCTAGATCAGGCCAAGATGGCTTCAGAAGATGCCAAGATAGAAAGGGACTAAGAACTTCTCTTACCTTTGATTACAAAGCTGACATGCAAAACAGTCCAGGTGGTAAACGTTGTCCTTGGCTCTCATCACCATCTCAAACGCAGGGATGAGTTTGCTGCAGGCTGCACAGTTTCCCGTAACGCCAAATAACCTGCAGAAAATAAGGGGGGGAAAAGAAGGGGGAGGGAAGGTTGGTTGGGGCAAAAATAATATATAGTACCCAATAATCACCTGCATTTTTCTCCTTTCCATACTAGGGATGGGAGGTTCTGCCAGGTTTCGTTCTCTCAGCTTCTAGTTTTTCCAATCTCAAATTCAGTTCTCTACATTTCTGCAGCAATTTGTGATTTTTTTTTTTTAAAAAGATCCTCATGAAAATTCTTCAGCATTTTAGTGTGCATTTCTCCTAATCAACACATTTTATATGCAATTTTGACCAATGTACACATTTTTGCAAACCATCTCTTCTAAAATAATGCACGTTTGTGCTCAGAGGAAGGCAATGGTAAACCACCTCTGAATACCTCTTATAATATAATAATAATAATAAAATTTTATTTGTTAGTCGCCTATCTGTCCGAATTATCGGACACTCTAGGCAACTTACAACAACATATGAAAATACAATAGACAATCAAAACATAATTATCAATTAATCTAACATCAGAAAACATCCAATAATATATCAAAAAGCTAATCCACCCCAAAATTCTGATAGGCCTGCCTGAATAGCCAGGTCTTAAGAGCTCAGCGAAAACCCACCAGAGGCATGTCGGAGATCATAAGGGAGAGAGTTCCAGAGGGTGGGGGCCACAACCGAGAATGCCCTCTCCCTGGTCTGCACCAGTCTAGCTGTTTTGACCAGTGGGACTTACCACGAAAACCCTATGAACAGAGTATCCAAAATGCAACACAAGATAGTGCTGGAAGATGAGACCCCCAGATCGGAAGGCACTCACTGAGCTACTGGGGAAGAACAAAGAACGAGTATGAGTAGCGCTGTGACTAATGACGCAGCTGGGACAAAGCCGAAAGGAAGCCCAGAGGCTGATGCACACAGATGCGAAAGGAGAGTCCGGAGTTGTACGACGCACACAATAGGAACATGGAATGTGAGAAGCATGAACCAGGGAAAGTTAGAAATGGAACGCAAGAAATGGAGCGTATCAACATTACAATACTTGGTGTGAGTGAACTAAAATGGACAGGAATGGGACATTTCCGATCAGGCAACTAGAAAATATTTTATGCAGGAAATGAGAAATTAAATAATAAATAATAAATAAAATTTTATTTCTAGGCTGCCTATCTGGCCACGCCAGTGGCCACTCTAGGTGGCGTACAAAATCAAGTAAAATACAGCATATAAAATACACATATAAACCAAGAATCTAATACAAATTAAACTAAAACCACCCACAGCTATTAAGAAATTAAGAAGAAACGGGGTTGCTTTAATAGTCAGAAGTGATGCAGCAAGAGCAATTAGGAGCTACAACGCAAGGTCTGAGCGAGTGATATCAGTGAGATTAAAAGGGGAAACCTATTAACATAACCATCATCCAAGTCTATGCTCTGACGGCAAACACAGAAGAAGAAGAATTGGAGAGATTTTACACAGAAGTACATGAAGAAATTGATCACACACCAAAACAAGATGTGCTGATAATCATGGGGAATTGGAATGCAAAAGTAGGGAACAGAGAAGAATTAGGAATTGTGGGGAAATGGGGCCTAGGAGGCAGAAACAAAGCAGAAGAAAGACTTATTGCATTCTGTGAAGCCAATAATTTGTTTCTTGCGAACACATTTTTTGAACGACCGAAAAGACGACTATACACATGGACATGACCAAATGGTCAATATAGGAATCAAATTGATTATATAATTGGTAGCAGAAGGTGGAGAAGTTCCATACTTTCTGCAAAAACAAGACCAGGAGCAGACTGCAGTACAGATCATGAACTGGTCATATAGAAAATCAGAGTAAAGCTAAAGAAGACCAACAAAGCAATCATAACGCCAAAATACAATTTAAATAACATCCCAGAAGCATATAAAGATCAAATAAGGAACAGGTTTGAGGCTTTAAACTTAGTTGACAGAGAACCAGAAGAACTATGGAATGAAGTCAGAGATGTTATCAGAGAAGAATGCAAAAAGACAATACCTCTAGTTAAAAAGAGAGAAAGACCTCAATGGATGACTGAAGAAACTCTTCAAATGGTTAAAGAGAGAAGGAAAACAAAAGCAAAAGGAGATACACAGTCAGAACCCTAAATGCAACAATACAGCAACTAGTACGTAGGGACAAAGAGAACTATTACAATAGTTACTGTATAGAAATAGAAGAGGACAACAAAAAGGGTAGAACAAGAGCCCTATTCCAAAAGATTAGAGAAATGAAAGGGAAATTTAAACCAAGAGTAGGGATGTTGAACAGGGGAAAACACTGACTGACCGAGATGAAATAAAAGGAAGATGGAAGCAATACACTGAAGAACTCTATAAAACAGATGCCAGGATGACAGATTCATTCACGGAGGAACCATATGATGAAGAACCAGAAATTTTAGAATGTGAGGTGAAAGCTGCTCTTAAAATACTTGGAAGAAACAAATCACCAGGAATAGATGGCATACCAATAGAGTTGCTACAAGCTACTGAGATGGAATCTGTCCAAATTTTGACTAAAATCTGTCAAGAAATATGGAAAACTAAACAATGGCCCACAGACTGGAAGCGTTCCATATACATCCCAATTCCAAAGAAAGGGGATCCCAGGGAATGCAGTAATTATCGAACTATTGCCTTAATATCCCATGCAAGTAAAGTAATGCTCAAGATTCTACAACAAAGGTTCTTGCCATATATGGAGTGAGAAATGCCAGACATCCAAGCTGGATTTAGAAAGGGAAGAGGCACCAGAGAACATATCGCAAACATACGTTGGATAATGGAACGGAGCAAGGAATTTCAGAAGAAAATCACCCTGTGCTTTATAGACTACAGCAAAGCCTTTGATTGTGTAGATCATGAAAAACTATGGAATGCTTTAAAAGAAATGGGGGTGCCACAGCATCTGATCGTCTAGATGCGCAACCTATACTCTGGACAAGAGGCTACCGTAAGGACAGAATATGGAGAAACTGATAGGTTCCCCATTGGAAAGGGTGTGAGACAGGGTTGTATTTTATCATCCTATTTGTTTAATCTGTACGCAGAACATATCATACAGAAAGCGGGATTGCACCAAGATGAAGGAGGTGTGAAAATTGGAGGGAGAAACATCAATAATTTAAGATATGCAGACGATACCATACTATTAGCAGAAACCAGTAATGATTTGAAATGAATGCTGACGAAAGTTAAAGAGGAAAGCACAAAAGCAGGACTACAGCTGAACGTCAAAAAGACTAAAGTAATGACAACAGAAGATTTATGTAACTTTACAGTTGACAATGAGTACATTGAACTTGTCAAGGATCAATACCTTGGCACAATCATTAACCAAAATGGAGACAACAGTCAAGAAATCAGAAGAAGGCTAGGACTGGGTAGGGCAGCTGTGAGAGAACTAGAAAAGGTCCTCAAATGCAAAGATGTATCACTGAACACTAAAGTCAGGATCATTCAGACCATGGTATTCCCGATCTCTATGTATGGATGTGAAAGTTGGACAGTGAAAAAAGCGGATAAGAAAAAAAGCAACGCATTTGAAATGTGGTGTTGGAGAAGAGCTTTGCGGATACCATGGACTGCAAAAAAGAAAAATAATTGGGTGTTAGAACAAATCAAACCAGAACTATCACTAGAAGCTAATATGATGAAACTGAGGTTATCATACTTTGGACACATAATGAGAAGACATGATTCATTAGAAAAGATAATAATGCTTGGAAAAATAGAAGGGAGTAGAAAAAGCGGAAGGCCAAAGAAGAGATGGATTGATTCCATAAAGGAAGCCACAGACCTGAACTTACAAGATCTGACCAGGGTGGTTCATGACAGATGCTCTTGGAGGTCACTGATTCATAGGGTCATAAGTCGTAGTCGACTTGGAGGCACATAACAACAACAGATGTTATTTTCAGTAACATATTCGTTTTTAGGCATGCTTTCCCCTAAGATGTGCATTTTTGTCATCATTGGTTTGTTGGGGAACTGCTCTGCAAAATTTGGACCAGTGTGAATTTCAAAGGTTGGCTGTGTTTTGCTTCTTATATTGTTTTGGAAAGCTGCAATTTGATAGATTCAGCTTTAAATATGAACTGAATCCAATTTCTTCCCTGTCCATATTCCAGGCATGTGCATCTATATTTGATTTCACAATGAGACTCAATTTTAATTGGAAATACTGCAGTGCAAATGCACTGGAGGAGGCGGGGAGAGGAAGGCAAAGGAGATCCTTTTCATCTATAGTTGCAGATAAGCATTCCACCATCATAAAGCTTTCTACAACCAACAGACAGACAGGGTACAGTGTGGAAAATAGTTCACTGCGCGTCATTTCTCCCTACACTAGAAATCTACATAGCTGGCATTCAGTACATGAATTCTCTTGATTTAACTTGATGGGGTCGGGAGTGGGAATTCTCATTCTTGGGGAAAAGAAAGGAGAAGAAAGAAACTCTGGAACTGCATTATAAAAATGTTAGCCAATGGCATGGATTATGGAGTAAGTCAGTTTGAAAGTGCAGTGTGAAAAAAAAAAAGACTTCTTGGATCTCGCTCAGAATATGCTGTAAAACCTTGGCCTTGATGCTATGTATTTGTGACACACAAGTTTTAGCATGAGAGGAAATAATACTTTGGTGCTGGTGCGGGGAAGCTACTATTCTAGTCATTTTTGACACCTAGTGCTAAAAGCTTTACCATTATTAAAGAACATTTTATGAAGAAGTCATTTAAAGCGTCAGAAAGCATTAGTGGTTCATGCACCTTACAAGCCCACACCACGCTTATAGCTATGATTATGTTATTCAAGTAGCCCATTAAAGTAAATGAGGCAGTCAACTATATATAGCCACATTAGGAGTGCAGGTATATTATACTGTAGGAACAATTTCAAATCTCTTCTAAAATGTTTTAACTTCAATGATAAAAAGAACTCTTTTAAAAACAGATGCACACACATATACATCCTCGCATTGTTCAAGATGTTCCCCCCACCCTCCACTGCCAAGCTGGTGCATGACATATAATGAAACAATTCTACACACATCGAGATAGAATTTTAATTCTAATAAGGGAGGATTATAAACTTTTGGGTTTTTTGGTTGCACACAACACCGATCTTTGAAACCAACTTTAATGTAAAGCTACTTAATACATGCAGATGGATTGTTTTTTAAAAAAGGCAATGCTCTTCACTGTGTTTAGCAGTTGCCATTTTTAAGTATGATACAAAATAGATGAAAATGCCACATCTGCTGCTTTCCTTTTTGCTCTTCAACATCAGACTGACAGCAGAAAAATATTAATGGCTCTCAGGGGAAACACCAAATTAAAAGCAGTTCTAAGCTAATGAATTCAAAGGAGTTACTGCAGGAAACTTGGTTTGGCAATTTTATTTATTTATTTATTTATTATTAAATTTATTAGTCGCCCATCTGGCTGGTTATCCAGCCACTCTGGGCGACGTACAAGGTAAAAACAGTACATAAACAATTAAAAAATTTAAAAGACAGTAAGAACCTAACCCGCCCCAAAAGCCTGCCTGAAAAGCCAGGTCTTCAAGGTCCGGCGGAAGCTCATCATAGGCAATACACACAAATGACTGCATGCCTTTCCATGTGGTAGAGTTGCACCGGCTATGTCAGTACAGCTACTGAGCTCTGGCATCAGCTCAATATGCACATTTTTGCATAATACAAAACATGTTTATTTTTAAAGTTATGAATCACTTTTCTGCTGATTGTCTGATGTGCTGGTTTATCCCAATTTTTTAAAGTTCAGAGATAAACACCACACACACACATGCACGCGCACACACACACACACACACACACACAGGCTTAATCATCAGCATTCCTATGTTCATCAACTCCTGGTAGATATATTATTCAAGCACATGTCAACTTCATTTTGCTAATTGTGAAGATGGATGATTAAAATTATATGCATACACAGAGAGAGAGACAGAGACAGAGACAGAGAGAGGAAGAAGTTTGTGTCACTCTTCACAATCACTTCTCTAAATATTCCATCCCATCAATTCTCAAACGGTCTTAGTGAGCCATACCAGTTCAGAAACAAAATGGCTCAGAGACTTTTGAGTAGACACTTTGGGGCCTGGTCACAGGCCAAGATGAGTCCGCTACTCATAAAAAGGACCTATAAATGTATTCATTTATTTCAAAGAATGTATAAGCCACTTAATTAAACAAAGCAGTGTACACAGAACAAATTAAAACAATTATCTGATATACAAATAAAATCAGATACGCACAGCTTGTTTACTAGTCTGGAGAGGCTTGCTGCAACAAAAAAGGGGTGGGTTTTTTTGCAGGTATCCAAAATAGCGTAACAGGTATCTAATGCCAATAGGGAGGACGTTCCATAGCACATGTCAGCCACATGAAAAAGCTCGACTCCTTGCAGATGTGGAGTAGACATCACATGGAACTTACAAGTTCTGCAAACTGAAGTGGCTGAGTAGGCCCATATGGGGCCAAAGTGATCCCTCAAGAAAACTAGTCCCAAGCAAGACCTTGAACTTGGCCCAGCAGTAAATGGGCATCTCTTTGAGCAGAGGTGCAATATGTAGGCAGGATCTCACTATTATCAGCAATTGTGCTGTAACATTCTGCTCTAACTGAAGTTTCTGAACCAACTGCAAAGGAAGCCCCAATTTGCAATAATCCAGTCTTGATGTTACTAATGCCTGGACTACTGTGGCCAAACTATCCCTATCCAGGAATGGCTGCTGTTGTTGCACCAGTTAAAGTTGCTGGGTGGCATTCCTAGCCACAGAGGTCACCTGGGCCTCTAGTGATGGAAGCCGAATCTAGAAGCACCTCGAAGTTGTGTACTTGCTTCTTCAGAGGGAGGGCAACCCCATCCAGGTCAGGTAACTGGCCTATTTCTCAAACATGGGAACCACTCATCCACAGAGCATATTTCTTACTGGGATTCAAACTCACTGATGGCATGCAAAGAACAACTTTTGCATGGCAGTGGGGCTTAGCATAATAGCCATCTTGGGTGATTCTTTGTCCTTGTCTTCTGTGTCCCTAGACAGTATGCAGCACAGCTGTGGAGTGATACTCAGACATTGACTTCACCTTAGGTAGCATCTTACTCCATGGGTCTAGTCTGGGTAGCACAAGTGTTGAATACCACTCTACTCTCAAGTAGCCTGATCCAGAAAGCAAGTGCCACTGGTTTCAAATGGGGCTTGCTCCCAAGGAAGTCTGCACAGCTGAAGTCTTACAGCCTGCTCGGAAATGGCCCAATGGAGCACCTTTCTTTGGTGGTAGGTAGGGATGGAAAGATCTGTCAATTTCAATTCTGTCTATTTCTCATTTTATAATCATAAATTCAGTTTTGCAACAATTTGCAATTTAAAAAAAAAATCCTCATGAAAATTATTTAGCATTTTAGTATGAATTGCTCCTACTAAACATATTTTTGTATACACTTTAAACCCTAACCCTAATGTACACATTTTTGCAAGCAATTTCTCCTGTTTGAATGCATTTTGTGTTATTTTCACTAATATATGCATTTGTATGCACATTTAGCCCCAGTATATGAATTGTCATTGTTTGATCTGCATTACAAAATTCAGGTAAGTGCAAATTTTGAAGGATGGCCATGTTTTGGTTCTCATATTGTTTCTTAAAGTGTGGATTTGATTGATTCAGCTTTAAATATAAACCAAATCAAATTCCCCCCCCATCCCTAGTGGTAGGGCAGACAATTGACCTTTTCCTTTCCTGAGCTGACTTCTCCAAGAGGAAAGCCCCCAATACTAGCAAGAGAACTCTGAAGCTCCATTCCTGTCCTGCCACCAAAACTGGCTGGAAGGAGAGAAGAAAAATAGCAAGTGACCGTGGAAAAGGGACAAAAAAGAGAAGTGCTTATTTTTAAGTGGGGGCACTTATAAATCATATGGAAGTGATTGTTTTAATTAAATAAAATAAAAGTAGGAGCAATGGAGGCTAGAAGTGTACTAGTCAAATTGGGATGCTAGGCAGGGTCATCTCCCATTGTGCCAAGAGCAGAGAGCCATCCCTTCTGTCAAAGTGACTGTACTTACTCCTTGTGACAAGTACTGCTGCAGGTGAAGCTGTTCCCCATCAGCCTTCTCTAACTTGGTGCCCTCCAGATATTGTTGGACTCCACTCCTATTAGCCTCAGCCAGCGTGGTGAATGGTCAGGAATAATGGGAGCTGGAGTCCAAGCACATCAGGAAGGTACCAGGTTGGGGAAGGCTAATCCACCGAATCAGGAAACACATCACTAAAATGGGAAGAGGATTGCAGAATTCAGGCAAGGAGGCAAGCTAGATCAATGGTGAAGAGCAGCAAGTAGAGGGGATGAAACCAATTTTTAAAAGGCTCTGGGGAAGCTCCTTAGAAAAACAGAACATCCTGCAGAAAATAGGGGCTGTTCAGGATCAACCACCACAACTCATGAAGAGCTACAGCAGGGGCCACCAACCTTTTTAGGCCTGTGGGAACATTTGGATTTTTGAGTGAGTGCCATGGAGGCCACCACCACTAGTCACTTCTCTCCTCTGTCTTTGGATCATCCTCTCCCCGAACCCAAGGCAGAAAGAGAGAAATTGCATGCATCCATACTTCATTTTTCCATGGGATCTACGTAAAAGTCAGATTTAGCTGAATCAATCTGAGTCTTAAAAAACACATAGAGCTCAGAAAGTGGGAAAGAGGGACATGCTTCCAACTTCCTCCTTCAGCTATATGTACTTTTCAAGGGGATAAAAGGAACCCCCACACTATCGCATGACTAAGGGGGCAGTGAGTGGGAAAGGACTCAGAGGCCTCATGGGCACCAGGGGAGACCTGAAGGGCATCATTCATCTGGGGGCAAGGCACTGGTGACACCTGAATTGCCCTGTTGGAAATAGAGGGTGGGTTTGTATGTGCAATTATATATTCTCTTTCAACCTCTCTCTGACATTTAAAACTCTGATTCTATTCCAGTCCAAGGCTCAGGTCTGCTATGAAGGCTGCATAGACAGAGCATTTTATTATAGAGTGAATGGAGATGGAGACTGAGTACTTGTTTTGTCTACGTAGTCCACACACAATCTAGATCTATTGCATACTTTTTAGCCCCTGAAAAGCACTTCTTGAGAAATTGCTTTTATTCTGAAAATTAAAGCTCACTGCAGATCGATTCTGCATTACTTTGCAGTGTGTCCATTTGAAAAGCGATGAAAACAGATGTAGGTGGTCCCGGCAATAGGGGGTGTATCCACACCTGCCCAATGATGTTGTGGGTGAGCATCTACCAAGATTACAATCACCACTTCCTTCTTCATTCACCTGGGACACATGCAGGGAGGAAAAGGCTTGGTTAACTGAATCAAGGGGAGGGCTTTCAAATGTGTATCAAATAATTATAACCACTCTTGTAGACAGCAGAATCTAGAATCAATCTAGATTGAAAGCAGCATGTTGAGTATGAGTATGAACGATCCTGGAATGAGGAATTATACAGCCACGAGATTTAAACGGTTTAAAAAATGCCTGGCTGATTTTTAATTAATTTAAGAAATTTAGCATTGAACTCAATGGTAATGTTGGGCATGCTCAGTAAGAACCAACTGACAACCAACCACCAGACTCACAGCTGCTGGGCTTGCCTAATCAGGGGGGCACACCCACACCAGGCCTTTATTTCACTTTAGACAGTCATGCCTTCCCTCAAAGAATCCTGGGAAGTGTAGTTTGTGAAGGGTGCAGAGAGCAGACTCCTATTCCCATGACAAGAGCTCCAGTGGCCAGAGTGGTTGAATAGTCAGCCACTCTGATTGACGATCTGTGAGGGGAACAGGGCGTCTTCCAGCAACTCTCAACACCCTTCACTAACTACACTTTCCAGGATTTTTTGGGAGAAGCCATGACTGTCTAAAGTGAAATAAAGGTTTGGTGTGAATGTGGCCAAGAACAGCTTTGGTTTAAATTTGGGTGGGAGACTCCATGTGCCTACTGTAGAATACAGGTGGCAAAAATGCTGAAAAAGAACGATACTGTTCACACAGTGTTCCTTTTGGAAAGGAAAGGGGCTGCCTCTCTGCCCAATGCCCACCCACTCAATCTCCTCTCCTCCCCCTTCCTCTCTCCTCCCTCCTCCTCCCCCCCCGGTCAGTTTCACCTATCCTAACCATGATTGCACAGGAGTAAATCACACTGAACTCAAAAAGCATGCAAATGATCAAACCTGACCTCCCCTCCTCCTATCCCCCTTCCTCCCCCTTCCTCTTCCCTCCCCCATCAGTTACTTTTACCTATCTTCAGCATGATTGCATGGGAGTAAAACCCATGGAACTCAATAAGCATGCAAATGATCAAACCTGCTCTCTCCTCCTCCTCTCTCCCATCATCTCTCTTTTGCTCTGTCCCTCCCCCTCCTTTGCCCTGCCTTTCCCATCCCCATCCCCTTCCAATCGCCTTCCCGCTCATCCTCCTCCTGCTCCCCTCTCCCCCATGGTCAGTTTTACCTGCCTTAAGCATGACTGCATGGGAGTAAATCCCATTGAACTCGATAAGCATGCAAATGATCGGACCTGCCTTTCCCTTTCTTCCCCTCTCCTCTCCCTTCCTCCTCCCTTCTTCCTCCCTTACCCTCTTCCTTCTTCCTCCTCCCCTGCCCACCCCAGACCTCCCTCCCTCTCCTCCCCCCCCCAGGTCAGTTGTACCTATCCAAAGCATGATTGCATAGAATTAAATTCCACTCTACTCAATAAGGACACAAATTACCAAACTTACCCTCCTCCTCCCCCTTCTGCCTGCTCCCATCCCTGTCCCATCTGCCCTTCCTCCTTCTCCCCTCCACATCACCTGTGGTCAGTTTCATCTATCCTAAGCATGATTGCAGGGGAGTAAATCCCACTGAACTCAATAAGCATGCAAATAATCAACACCTTCTCGACAAACTTTCACAGAATCCCAGAGGCACATGTTACCAAATTCTTCCAAGCTACACAGGAAGTGGATTGGACTGTGAAAGACCAACCCAAATTGTGTTTGCATTTTGACTAATTTGTAGGGCAGCCCAATATCTCAGAGAGGAGGTCAGGTCTCCTGCTCCCCTGGTACATTCACTATAGCTGCCCAATTTCCCTGCTTTTTAAAGTTTGATAGAAATATCTGTTGGCTATAGGTACATTCTTAAACCACAAGGTTTTTTGAGTATTAGTGAATAACCATATTTTTGTGCTACAAATGGGTCATTTTGTACGCAGCATAAGATTTCCAGATACGTTTCACGACCAAAAGTTATAATCTTTAGCTGCAAGATTAAAAGTGCAAAACAAGAACCACCAAGTACTCTCTCCTCTGGGCATACATACAAGTTGACTTAAATTTCCTGCTGTTCAGAACATTCCATGGGAACACTGCTGGTTGAAAACTTTCAAACTTCTCCATGGAACCCTTCCAAATCAACCCAGTGTATCGCACTGACAAAAGCCATTAATAGCTCCTCATCTAGCATGCTTGCACTTGAAAATGTTTGAACTCATTTTTTTCCAAACTCTCTGGAGCTGTGAAGAGAGGGAAGATGAAGAAAGGTGGATCTAAACAAGAGTCAAAGGCAAAATATTTGATTTTAGTTAACTTTCGGACAGAAGCATGAATGAAGCCTGCTCTGTGTTTCAAAGACTGGTGGTTTTAATTATATTTTCCCAGCTTTCTTGGTTGTCATAATTGGAGACAATTGTTTTTACCAGAATCTTTGTTTATATTGAGATCAGTTGATAAAGCATGGGTTAGAATTTTTTTAAAAAAGACAGTTCCTGTGTTGCAGGTGGGGGATAAAAGGTGGGTTCTACCTCTAACAAATGGTTATGGGCCTTTGCAGTTGACTGTTCACCATATTTGTTGTGCGTTGAGTAAATAATAAGAAACACTTTTATGTTGCTTCTTTATGTTTACCCAAGTTATAACCAATTTCAAATATCACCAAGGGATGCTGCAATAAAATAAATCTTAAGCTCAGTATAAAAAATTAGAACAGGTAGATGAGTTTTTTTAATGGCACAACAGCATCTAGACCAGAGGTGTCCCACATACTAGATAAAGGATGGGAAACTGGTAACCTTCCGCAGTTGTTCGACTCCCAACATCTGGAGAAGAGTTCCTCCATTCCTGCACTAGAAGATGGCTCAAGCAGCTGACTAAAAGGCTGGAGCACTCAACTTCATTAAACCTGATAGAGACCAAATGGGACACAGGAACATAGAAAGCTACATTATATTACCACTGGTCCATCTATATCACTATTGTCCACACTGACTGGCAGTGGCTCTCTAGGATTTCAGACAGCGGTCTCTCTACCTGGAGATGTCAGGGACTGAACCTGCGACCTTCTGCACGCAAAGCAAGTGCTTTACCACTGAGCTGCAGCCCAGCATTTGAAAGGCCTTCAAGGACAGAGACACCTCCCTGGATAGGGCGTTCCATAAGGCCTGTGCCGGCTTCCTGAGAGGGGATACTATGAACTGAGATGGTTGCATGCATGCCAGTAGGATGCACTGAAATCAGTCTTTGTGATTGGCTTTTAGTGCACCTTGATGCTCCAATGGCAACTTTGTGCAATGGCATAGGAAATGCTGATCCAGGCATAAACCCCTGCATGCACCCAGCCATTAGACCCACAACACCATTGGGAATCAGCATGAGTTGACTGAACACTGTTACTACCACAACAGACCAGGACTCTGATGGAGCCAGGAAGAGGAGGATGCCTGAGCTTCATTTCATCCTTTGAGTGCATCTTTGAGTGCCCAAATCAAGGGGGTAGAGCCCTATTTTCATACATGCATGGGTTTTAGCTAACTTGATCCATCCTTAATATTGCAAAGGCTTGAGTAGCATTTCCCCCATGCCCCCCCCACAATATGATGTAGGAGAAGTGCCTGTCAAATTCTGACTAGGCAGACATGAGTTCAAAAGGGTGCCATTTAATCCTGAGAACAGCACCTCCAACACTAAGTCTAGCTCTTGAGCTGCTCAGCTATAGAGCTCACCAAGAAACTGTCAGACTTGCCTAACTCACAGAGTTAAAAGACCTCTGTGTGCTGCTCTGAATTCCTTGAAAGGTCAGGATATACATTTCATAAATTAATTTCGGAAGGTTCCCCATGATAAGGTTTGAGATCGCTTGATCTACAGCAAACACCTCGTCGTTTCGTTTATAGAATAATTGACTAATATGTTATAGAATTGCACTAGATACTGTGATGAGCAATTTGGAACCATCATTTTTCATTTAAGTTATCAGCAGGGTGTAGTCGTTTGGGGTTGGAAAGGGTCATAGACCCTTTACTTTTTTTGGGAGCAGGGTCCCAGCCAGGTCCGTATGTATAAGCCAATCATCATGAAAGGGTAGCATATTAACCACTGAGAAGAGTCGTCGTTTCATGCTGACTGGAACTAATTAGCCTCCCTTTTCATGATGATTAGCTCCTAGGGACGTCTGTTGTAGTGGAATGTGGACCCAGAGATGGCACAGAGAGCAAGGGAGATTAGGGAAAGGGGGCATAGCTCTGTGGGGGCTTGCTGTGACTATCATGAAGGGACCTTGTTGCCAGTCCACAACTGGTTACCAGAGTCCTACTGTACTGAAACTGACATCATCTAAAGAAGGGCTGTGGTCCTAAAGAACCTGTGGTCCTCCAGGTGTTGTTGGACTTCAGTTCTCATCAGCTCCAGACAGCATGGCCAATGCTTGGAGGATATGGGAGCAGGGCTCCAAGTTCTACCTTCGCACTTTGCAGCTTTAGTATAGTGTTCAACAGAAAAAAGAAGGATGCACTAATCTGGCATTGTTTTTCAAAATCCAGGTTATGAACATGTAAAGCTACCTTATTCTATGACAGACCTAACATGGGTGTTAGGATGGAGAGCCATACTGTAAAAAGGGAAAAACCCATATTTAGAAATTGCTGTAAGGGTGCAGGGTAATGTGCAACTTTGACTGTGATCTTCTGTAGAACAGAGTCATCTATTGTGCAGAAGAATATATGCTTGATCAGGCCAAAATGGCGCATCTAGCCCAGTAATCTGACTCCAACAGATGGCAGACTGGGGCAGCCCATGAATCCTTCTTTGCAGTCCTCTGTTTTAGGTGCGGGGAGCCTTTCGCCCTCCCGATGTTGTTGAACTACAACTCCCATCAATTCCTAGCCATCAGCCATGCTCATTAGGCCTGATGGGAGTTGTAGTTCAGTAACATCCGGAGGGCCAAAATTTCCCCACACCTAGTCTATCTGAAGGGCTGCCTGGTCCAAGTCTTGTTTAAATATAAAAGCCCTAAGAAGGGAGAACAGAGACCTTTAAGTAGGTCATCAACAGTAAGTACCTGGATAGCAGACTGAACAGACACATACCTTGTCAGCTTTCCCTGCTATGGTGGGATGTATTGTATATTATTTCAAAATCTGCATCTATATATATAAGTCAGTATATGCACATTTTATGCAAATCTTTGTCCTCTTTTCTTGGTGATGCATTTCCTCTTTTTTGACAAGCCATAAAGTACCCTCCTTAGAGCAGACAGAAAGACAACAAGCCCTGCCTGCCCACATTGAGCATCTGGTTCCTAGAGGTATACTGCCTCTGGACTTGGAGGATCCATTTAGTTAGGATGGCTAATAGCTGTTGATAGGCCTAACCTCCATTTGTTGTTGTTATGTGCCTTCAAGTCGATTACAACTTATGGCGACCCTATGAACCCGTGACCTCCAAGAGCATCTGTCATGAACCACCCTGGTCAGATGTTGTAAGTTCAGGTCTGTGACTTCCTTTATGGAATCAACCCATCTCTTGTTTGCCCTTCCTCTTTTTCTACTCCCTTCTGTTTTTCCCAGCATTATGGTCTTTTCTAGTGAATCATGTCTTCTCATGATGTGTCCAAAGTATGATAACCTCAGTTTCATCATTTTAGCTTCTAGTGACAGTTCTGGTTTAATTTGTTCTAACACCCAATTATTTGTCTTTTTCGCAGTCCATGGTATCCGCAAAGCTCTCCTCCAACACCACATTTCAAATGAGTTGATTTTTCTCTTATCTGCTTTTTTCACTGTCCATCTTTCACATCCATACATAGAGATCGGGAATACCATGCTTGGTGTAATTCCTAAGAAAAGAGCACCACAATTAAGCTAGTGGCCATGTGCAAACCCACCTTTACACAGTGAGAAAGGGAATGATATAAATCTTGATGAATAAGAAAAAACAGACACTCTGCCCAGTTCGATAGGACTCCCATAAATCTTGCTTATTCTAAAACTTTAGCTGTTTTCGGGCTATGTGAGAAACCCTTTGAAGTTGTGTTACACCCCTGCACTCACACCAGGGCTTTACATTAGCTAGTATTAATGCTGAATATAGCTGCTTGTTTATATTAAGAACATAGTTTCCCCTGGTATTATTATCATTATATTATTGTTATTACTATTCCACAATGCCATGTTGAAATTCTGAACCTAGTTCTTCTATTCTACCATCCCCAATTTCAATTGCTTTCTTTCCCCGAGCATTTATCAGCTACCTGATTAGAATTTGTTTCCACACAAACCATTGATCATCAGCCTATTACTAGGCAAATGACAGTTAATTACCCACTACATTAACCACTGGGACCCGAGACCTGCTTCTCCTGCCATCAGTCAACATGATAAATGTGGCAAGTTCAGTAATGCATGGCCAGCCCCGAGCTGCCTGCTATAGTGTGAACAACCCTCAATCTCACTTCCAGGCCCAGGAAAATCTATGGCAATCTGCATAATTACAAGCTCTGGGTTAATAACAGACAAATGATTTGTTGCATCTAAACAAAGTCCTTGGAACGGGCCTGGTCTCCTGTGGTTTTCCCGGGCCAGTTATGCTCTGCCATCGGTGCACTTTCTAGTATAATGTGCATTAAAAAGGAAAGAAAGAAAGAAATGCATCTCCCAATACTATACCTTTCTCAATTTGTTGCTCTCCAATTTATGGATTCTGCATATGTGATTTTTAATCATTAAAGAACTCTTGGAGCAATATTATCTTAATTATTCTCTGCTGTAACCAGGGAATTAGGCTTCAGATAAAATTTTCTTCTTCCGCGCACTTTCCCTGCCTCGCTGGAGGCTCCATCAGTTTTCATCTGCACCTGGACTCTGAAATCCTAATGATGAATTATTGCCCCTTTTCCTAAGAGGGCGAACCTTACAAGGGAACATTTTACTGAACTGTCAAGCTCACAGACTGAGTGCGGAGATGCGGAAATCTGATCTAATTTACTGCAAAACGATGCACTTGTTAGACTTTTCTCCCTCCATTTCGTCCCAAGGATCAAGAGATCAGTCAGTAGCCACCATTGCCTACTCTTTGCTGGAGAGACAGGGGGGATGCCATTTGTTACGTTCTTTAGGAGGCTCAACACAGCAGAAATTGAAACCAAATTTTTGTTTTGCTGTGAAGAAATAAAAATTCTACTTAAGTCAAGCAATAGTTCCCCCATCCCAAACAAGGCAGGTTCATCCTCCATTAATTTTCTAACGCAATCTTGGTTCCCTAGCATTGACTCACTCTGCCTTCCTGTTCCATTGTTCGAGCCTTATCCAGGTCTCTACCTCCATCCTGCCCAGAATCGCAAAATTTTGATTTTGGAAATGAGAGGCCTGGGGAGGCTCTAACCGATCACAGGTGGAGGAACCTGGCAAGTCATAGGTAGGGCTTCAATAAAATTTGTCAAGCCAGAAACAGGTTGGCCAGAATCTGGCGTCAAGTCGGAAGCAGGATATGGAAGGCCACATCAGAGGCTGCCAGAATGTGGAATTTATTGGCTTTGCAGACCCCTGTACTAATTACAGGGCAAAAGTATAATCAATCAGACTGTTTGGAAGGGCTAGCCATAGACCTCTTGTAAGTTGAAGAGGTGAAACTCCAGCACAGACCTGTTTCAGACAGCAACCTGTGAATGAGCCTCTAAGTGCCAGTAGCAGCTACTAGTCCAGACAGCTGATACAGGCACACTTGTATAATCCCTGTCTAGCACCTTCAGAGGTATCACTGATGCCACATACTCACAGTCTTAGTGTCTTCTTTCAGCAGAGAGTATAGTACAGTTTTCAGTTCAAGAAGGGTGACTGAATGAGCAGTGGTAATGCTAACAGAGGGCTTCCATATGCACCTAGCAGCTGCTACAGTCACCTCAAAGGTTTCAGAAGATATGGAGGCTCACTCACAGTGTAAATTGCCATGTAAATTGAGTCTTTCATTGCCCTTTCATGCCTTTTAAGACTTTTGAAAATAGCATGGCCTTCAATATTCAAATGGAAATGTAATGATAAAGCAGCCAGTGACCCAGGCCGTTGTCTTCTTCAGGTACTGGGACGGACCTGGTGGTACTTTCACCTAAGCCTAGATATATACAGGGCCTGGCTACACTAACTCAGTGATAAATAGAGAATTATTTGTTTATTTATCAATTTGCGGTCTCAGGGCAGGATACAACATAAAACATGCACAACCAGAAAAGGCAACAAAAAACCCCTTTTCTTTGCACTGGAATATTTGGGGAGATAGGAGATTCTCTACATGTGCCGACCCCTGGCTTTCAAAAGAGTTCTGGGGTAATGGGGGAGAGGTCTTTTGATTTTAATGGAAGTGTATGTGATGCACAAAAGAAAAGTAATATTTCCCTTGTGCTTTCATTTTTAGGAAAGACTGTTGCGTGCTTAGCATGTGGAACGTTTTTCAGACTGCACAGCAATATCATGGACTACCCCAATATGGAATCTCAGCACCTTTTACAATCTTACACCACAGCTTCAAATTAAACTTTGCATTCAGTAGGGGTGTGTTCAATATCTTTCATCAATACCGATTAACTGCCACCATGTGTTCTTGGCCCATAATAAGCAGGCTTGGATTTAAAGGCACAGGGAGGACTCAGTATCCTAGTTTCAGAAGTATTTGGATTACCTCCTTCTCAACCCTCTCTGCTGGTAGGAAATGATGAAGTTGGGAGTACCAGGCAGATTGCTGTATGTGGAGGGGGAAAAGTTTCTGATATTTCAGCACTGGATTGGATTGAATTGAGGAAGCTGCAGAAAAAAGTTTGAATACTCCATATCTCTGTTGACACCGAGGCTGTTGTCAACCCCGCCGCCTGGAATTCTGAGCAGGACTATTCCTTCTACTGGTAATAAGGCAAGACAACGGGGAGAATAAAAACTGCAGAGAGCAGGAAATAAGCCCTGGCCAGAAAATACCCCGAAATGTTTACTACAGCCAGGACTGCTCCTATCACTAAGCATGGTTAGGCCTAGGGAAGGGGAGAAATTTGATTCCGTTTGCATTTAAAGGTAAGCCTGTCTTAAGTTCACACTTTCTGAAAACCTTATGCAAATCAAAACACAGCCATCCTCTGAAATCCACACTTCTCTGAATTTTGCAGATGCAGTTCTCCAGCCAAGTAAGGTGCACAAAAATGTGTATACTGGTGAAAATAACATACAAAAATGCATTACAATCTGGGAAAATTGTCTTGCAAAGATGTGTCTATCAGGTGAGACGGCATATAATAATGGGTACATGAGGGGAAATTTGCACTAAAGTGCTGATACATTTTTGTAAGAACGTTAAAAACAATGGCAAACTCCTGTGGAAATGTAGTGAACTGAACTTAAAAAGACTGGGAAAATCAGAAAAAGAGAGAAACAGAAATTGACAGATTTGCCCAACCCTAAGTAGGCAGAAGTCTCCAGTGAGAAATGTGGGGTGCTGTTGCTGTTGGAGTCCCTAATTGTAAATAGCAGCAGAAGCAACAAGGCAGGAACTCTGCCTCTCAGACTTAATACTCTAAGAGAGCAATCCAACTCAGGGCAAGCTGGCAAAAGTGGTGGTGGCAGAGGAGGAGTCAGCAGGAAGCTCTGTGGCATCCATCTGATCCTCCATGGTGAAGCCGGGACCCTGCCTGCCCAGCCAAGGGTCTGCCACATTTAACTCCCATCAGCCTGGTGTAAATATGAGTTGGATTGAGCCCCAAGGAACCAGAAATGGTATGGAGAAATCTCCAGTAGGGCTAGAGGGATAAGCAGATCTGTATACTTCCAGACTGCATCAGTTTCACATATGTTCATTCATAAATCTGTTTCATCCCCTTCTGTATTAATCTGATTTTTTTAAAAAAAAATCTGCACAAAAATTGAATTTAAACATATACTTAAATACGTATTTTTGAGTGCATTTCCTCTTAAAAGTACACATTTCTGAATGTACTTTCACCTAAACTATGCATTTTGGTTCTTCTTTTCATTATTATTATTATTATTATAGCTGAGAAATTTCAGAGAGGTACAAAATCTAAAAGATAGCCATGTTCCGTTTTACACATGAGTTCCAGAAAGTACAGATTGGGTCAGTTCATATCAGATTTTGCAGAGAACAAATTCCTCAAGCATCCCCTAGTCGCCTGCTTTCCTTGGTTATAGACACCCCAACAGGGAAGCTCAGGACACCCTCCCCACACACATAGTTCAAACATACTGCATTAGTATTTTCTGTGACACCCCCCCCTCCGGAATGTGTGGAACCTCCCTGGAAAACATCACTAACCTTGATGGAAACAATCAAAATTCTCTTTTTTCATTATTCAGAACTCCTCTGATATTTCACCTAAGCACGAAACTCTATATTCACCGCAAGACTGCACTTTAGGCAAAATTCAGAAGCAACTCTAGTTATCATGGCAAAGGTTTTTTTCTCCCCCAGGGAAAGGAAGTTATCCAGTTCACAAAAAGCAAAACACGAGGTTATTGTGTGTGTAGAATGCTGCAAAATACCTGGATTACCAAACAATACCCCAAAAGAACCCAACAGCACACACTCAAAGTTACAAATCATTTCTGATATTCCACTACTCATGCACCTAAACATTTAACACCACTAGTCAATATTAACATTCCTTGCATTTTCAAGCACTCCTTATGCAGACTTCAACCTTTTGAAAGTAGACAATTTACCAGATCATGCAAGTCAATCTGCACTATACATTTAAAGCAGAATTATATCATCCACACAGAGCTATAATTCCCAGAGTTCGCTTGGAAGAAAATAGACTGTTAAACCTCTCTCCGAATTGTAGCTCTGTAAGGGGAAGAGGGGTCTCCTAACAACTCTCATCACCTTCAACAAATTACAGTTCCCAGGATTCTTTGGGGTAAGCCATGACTGTTTAAAGTGGCATGATACTGCTTTAAATGTATGGTGCAGATGGAGTCTCTGTTTGTGCAAAGTGAAGGAGTTTCAGGAGCTGGAGACATTCAACCAGTGGTTGTCTTTAGATGATAGTACATCTGCTTAAAAAGCAAGACATGCATGAGCTTTCTGCCCATACATGCAGTCCCTTCTATCATTCCTTTGAGGTGTGCTCAAGTGATATGTGCAGAAATCTCTAGTCAGCATTAGTTTCCCACTTTGTTCAAACCAGGAAACTATGGTTGCCAGCTTTGAAACAAAGCAGTATCTTAACAACATCATTTGGAGTTGGTTTAAGATCTTGGCTTATATCAAAGCTGATAATCATAATATCCTGTTTGGATGAAATAAGAAACTATGGTTAATTGCCAATGCCCAGGTTTCAATAAGGCCCACAACAAAGGGAGAAGATAAAGGGTTGCCCTGCAATGGCCTCATGTATAAATTTGGGTAATTTATTAGGCTTATTGGGTTGAGATACAATTACCCAAATTCAGCCAGTATGTCAACAACGAGTACTGAGAAATTATATTAAGATCTGGACCCTAAGGGCCAGTGATATGATGTGAACACCAAATATCTGCACTCTGGCTACCATGGCTGGCTCCAGGAATGCCAGGGCCTTTGGGCATCAGCTTGCCCTGGGCCCGCAGCCCACCCCACCCCACCTACCTGTCTCCTGTCTTTTACTATTGCCATTAACCAAGATGGCGACCGCGGTTTCCCTAAGGGGATGAAGCCTCTGCCGCCATCTTCGTTGATGGCACGCATGCGTGCTACGTGCGCATCTCTGCCATCAACTAAGGTGGCGGCAGGGACTTCAATACCTTAACGAAACCGCAGCCGCCATCTTTCTTAAGGGCAACGGTAAAAGACAGCAGACAGGTAAGTGGGGAGACGTGGAGGGACAGCGGATCACGGAAGGGGAGCGGAGGGTCGGCTGAGGGGCCCCCTGTAGCTCCAGGGGCCGTCAGGCCAGTGCCCAACCTGGCTGCCCTTTAGAACCGGTCCTGCTGGCTCCTCAAACCTCACAGGGCTGCCTTACTTATCTCTATGGGCCAGTGCAGTTTTCCCAGGGTTATTTTGTCAGCAACTGCCTGCTGCAAGCAATCCTTGAAATGAAGAGTAGGGAACCTTTTTAATTCCTTGGGCCCCATGCCTTTGCAGGCCACATTCCAGAGGCTGCATGCCAGTGGTGGGTGGGACCAGAGTAAAAAATGGGTGGAGCAACAGATACCACCTTACCTTTATGCAGGAGGCTATATTCCACACACACACACAAACACATCTCTCCATCCAGACAAGCTCGAGAACACGTTCCAGCCAAACACTCAAGGGCCAGTAAGGAGTGTGGCTTAGGAAGAGAGGAGCCAGTCTGGGGAAGGAACATAGCCTAGGGATTGTCCCAAGGGCCGGAGCAAAACCTGGAGGCTGCCTTAGCCCCCCTCTCCAATCTGAGGTTCCCCATACCTATTCTAAATCCACCCCTTGCATCAAGCAATAATGACTTGTTTTTATTCATTTTAAAATATTTATAACACCATTTTTACATTTAAAACAACCTCAAAGATGAGAGCATGCAGGGAGATTTCAGTGGTGCTTCCCTATCTCAAAGAATATCCATCCTCTCAAAAATCAAAACTCTGGGTGTGAAAATGGGTACGACAAGTTGCTTCTTAAGCACAGAGAAAATAGAAGCAAAGCTTTATTTCAGTAGATTTGTTTTGCATGCATTTTCGCTGGATATATCCAGGACTTGCTAGGGTGACATTTATTTAAATATAAATGAAGTGTTGAGGCCAAATGTATTCACAATTCATTTCATGATCCAGCATCACCCACACAAATGCACTAAACGTCCAGGGTAGCCAGTGTGATGTAATGGTAAGAATGTTGGCCTAGGATCAGAAAGACCCAAGTCAAGTCTCTACTCAGCTCCATGAAGCTTGCTCACTAGGTGGTTATATATTCTACCTCCACTGTCAGAGCAATATGCTTCTGAGTACCACATGCTGGGAACTGCAGGTGGGGAGAGTGCTGTTGCACTCAGGTCCTGAGTTTGGGCTTTCCCAGAGGCATCTAGTTGGCCACTGGGAGAACAGAACTAGATTTGGCCTGATCCAGTAGGGCTCTTCTTATGGACTCCCATCTCCCAGCAGCCCCAGCCAATATGGCCAATGGCTCTTCTAAAGCTAGGTGACCTTGGTGACTATCTCTCAGTCTAACTTACCTCACAGGATGGTTGGGCTGATGAAGTGGGAACAGGGAGAGAACCAGGTATGCTGCCTTGAGCTCCTTAGGGGAAGGCAGCGATATAAATATGCCAAATAACTAAACAGAAGCAATTTCAATTAACAAGGTGAAGATGAAAAGATGGAAAAAGCATTTCAAGGTCAGCATGGGTACCAACGAAGCACGGCTGAAGTATTTGGGAGTGGCTAGGCTTTTCATAGGGTTTTTGTGGTAAGAGATATTCAGAGGTGGCTTACCACTGACTTCCTCTGAGTTTGGATGCATCTTAGTCTAGGGTCACCATAAGTCGTAATCGACTTGAAGGCACATAACAACAACAACAAAAGGCTCTTCATGGGGACCGTGTGGCGCAATGAATGGTCTGAAGAGACTTTTGGTTTATTTATTAATGGTATTTCTGTGCTGCCCTCAATTGATTATGGGTGGCATACACAATAAAAATAAGTGTTCCACTGTTAAAGAACAATTTAAAAGAGAGATTAAACCACAACATTAAATACAAACAGGACTTAAAAACTTTTTAAAGCCAAACCTATTAAAAAGCCTGGTTTAATTTAAGAAAGAGATGAATTCACCTGTCACTGAAGAAATGCAACGTAGTTTAAAACCCTACTCAAGCACTCTACAGGTGTTATATTTCTGTTTAAACATATGGGCCCCCCCTGCAAGCTCCACCCCCTGCAATCACTGTTCTGATCACCCTCAATGACTTGTAAAATAATTTTCAGAAGTGGGGAGGCTTCCTGTGTATTTTTAAACCCTGGAAAACGTGCAAGCAGCCTCTATATGTACATGAGTCTTCAGAAGATTGTCCTCCAACTCATGAAGGGGAATGAGAACATCAATTGAGGGCTACTGCTTCGCAGAGAGCTACTGCACTCATCCCTGCACCTTCCCACGCATTTACTTACTGTGGCAATAACATGCCTGAAGAGGGCTTCAGTGATTTATCACACTGACTGACCTTGGACAAGTCTTTATCTTTTTAGCATAACCTACCTTGCAGGGCTGTTGTGGGGACTGAATGGGAATGGGTCATGTGTGCCACACTGAACTCCTTTAAGAAACTGAAGGGTACACATGTGATCAACTAGGCCAGCAACATCATTTGGCAACATCCCAAATGGCCTTAAGGTCTGATTGATTGATTGATTACATTTATATACCGCCCCATAGCCGAAGCTCTCTGGGCAGTTTACAGCAATTAAGATGTTTTACATTGTTTTTAGATGTTTTAAACATTCCTGCCTATTGTTGTCTGCTTCAGGAAATGACAGTGGAGAAGAGTACCATGGGGAAGAGTAAAATTAAGATTGGCAAATTGAAGAATGAATGAGAAAGGCAATTTTTTCATGCAACTTAAAAAGTCTGTATCTGTGTTGGAATTGCTTTTTAAGATTTTTTAACGCTGTTTTTATGAAGTTTTGTTTTAATATGTTTTTAAAGATTTTTTAAATATGTTTTAAAGTCTTTTGTTTCTATTATTTATTTATTTATTTGATTTACATCCCACCCTTTCTCCCAGTAGGAGCCCAGGGCGGCAAGAGTGCTTTTAGTGTTTTTGTTTGCTGCCCTGGACTTCTTCTGGGAGGAAGAGCAGGATATAAATTAAACAAACAAACAAACTTTGCATGGAGAAGGTCCAGGTTCAATCCCTGGCATCTCCAGGTAGGTTCGGGAATGCCCCATGCCTGAAAGCCTGGAGAGCCACTGCCAGTCAGTGTAGACAATACTGAACTAGATGCAATAGCCGGTGCCATAGTGGGCCGAAGAGCCTACCTGACCTCCCAGCAGGTGAGTCACTGTGGCTTACCAGGAGGGAGAGGGGCAAGGCAGTAGCATGGTGCAAATGTAATGGCAAGAGGGCTGGATTGGCTCCGCTGGTGCATTTGCACTGCACTGAACTTGCTGCTGCCGTCCTCTCCCCCCCGGTAAGCAGCGGCGACTCACCTGCTGGGACATCAGGTAAGTGCCTCTGCTCCACCACACTGTCCACTACTGAGTGGATGGATCAGTGCTCTGGCTCAGTAGAAGGCAGCTGTCTATGTTCCTAGGCTGAACCTTTTTATCCTTTCCCTTCATGGAGCCAAAGTCTACCTTCAATCACCAACTACAAACAGCAATGCCACTGAAGCCAGGATGGTGGCTGGGCTCTGACATAAATGACGCCATGCGTTCTTAAAGAGTAAACAGCTGTTTCAGTCTCATTACAGCACATGCTAATTGAAGAATGCCTTCAGCACATCTCCACCTATAAAGCGCTTTTAAGAGATGGGGGAGGAAGATTGGGGGAGGGGGAGAGAGAAAATAAGTACCACATACAAAATTACTTTCATAGGTGCCCCTCCTTTGAAATTCAGACAGACAGGTCATTCCAGGTCAGGAGCAAATTCTGAAAAACAATCTGCGGGGATGAATATTCAGCCATCATCAGTCTCTTCGCTCAAGGCTCACGGTGTTGTGCAGAAAAGGTTCACTCCAGTACAGAGAAACATGGAGATGGAATTCAACTCCCGTCCAGCTTCCGAGACTTGAGGTCGCTGGAAGAGATGCCAAGGGGGAACTGCGGAGGGTCAGGTGACACCCTTCCTGCTCGAGCCTAGGAAGCACGCCAGAGATTTTGCCAAAGGAAACCAAATTAACGAACGGATCACCAAGCAGACCAAACCCTAATGGTGACATCAAAAATCACAGACTCGGTGCTTCCCATCTTTTTTGGGGGGGAGGGGATGGAAGATTCTATAACACACAAGAATTGAGAGAAGCCTCAAGGAGAAGTCAACTAGTTTATCTCCCTCACATTTGCATCCCCCTCTTCCTCCAAGGAGCTCATGACATCATTGGCCTCACAACAGTGCTGCAAAGTAGGAACAGCAACAATACATTTTTAGGAGAACCAACTAAACAAACCAAAAGGTTGGCTTTCGAGCTTTCAGAAACTGTTCTTCAGGCTGTGTGTAAAAAGGAGGGGAAGGAGGAAGAATGGGGGGCTGGTGGAGAGATATGTTGCTGGTATAGGACATGGTAGAAGCCTCATCTGCAATGCGTGACACATGGTGATTCATGAACCCCTTTTGGGACTAGACTAATTACATTACCTGGCTTTCTCTCTCTGTGTGTGTGTGTCTAATATTCAGATTCCACCATGGCATCTAAAATAAAGAAGCAATGGCTATTCCTTGTTTGAAAACATAAAAGCAAGCACTAGATTGAATAAGTCTCTTGTGATCATTTAAACTGGTGGGCCCCAGCAAACAGTTCTTGGTAGCCCTCATATATTAAATGCTATTGGAGATCTCTGATTTGTAGGGTTGCCAGAAGTCGTAATCGAAGGCACATAATAATATATATTAAAGAACTAGGGATAAATTTTAGGTGATGTTCCTGTGCATTAGGTTAGCCTAAAACTGGGACAAGAAACCCATGCCCCTGTAGATGATGGACTCCAGCTCCCATCAGCCCCAGCCAGCACGGCCAAGGGTCAGGGATTGTGGGAACTGAAGTTCAGCAACATCTTCATGGCTGAGCAAGAATGTGAATCCAGGTTTCCCTTGTCCAAGTCCAGCACTGTATTTAGTACACCACACCACACCTACTCCTCCCTCTCTTACACATACACACACATGTATGATTTGCAAATTAACAAAGGGCTATTTCACACAACAGGTTTGACAATATACAATATATAATGCAGGCATACCACCCCTGCATTAGCATTTTTGGTGCGCTGAATCATTTTGTGAACGTATGTTTAATTTGCAGTTTACCTAGTTGTGGTTCAACTTGCAGTCTGATTTATTTATTTATTTTCTCCAAGGCATGATGAACTACAAAGGACATGCAAGAGAAGCATCACTCCATGTGCAAAAATCTACCGCTATGCAAGGAAAAAAAACAATTCATGATGCCTTCCATTGCAGATTGGATTTTAGGCTCAGTGTCAACAGCATCCAGAGCCAGGAGAAGCCAAATTATCTGGAAACATCTGTGAATGAGCAATACTAGGGTAAACTGGTTGCCAGTTGTATACCGGGCCCAATTCAAGGTGTTGGTACTAACCTTTAAAACCCTATACGGTTTCAGCCCGGTTTATCTGAAGGAACGCCTCCAGTATCACCAAATATGCCGCCAAACAAGATCAGCCTTACAAGACCTTCTCTCGGTCCCACCGGTGAAAACAGCTAGGCTGGTGCGGACCAGAGAGAGGGCGTTTTCGATCGTGGCCCCCACCCTCTGGAACTTGCTTCCGTTTGACCTCTGACATGCCTCCTCCCTGATGGCTTTTCGCCGAACCTTAAAGACCTGGCTATTCAGGCAGGCCTATGGGATTTCTGGGGCGGGTTAGGTTTTTATACTGTATTAATTGAAGGATGGTTTTAGATGAATTGATGTTAATATTGTGATTGGTGATTGTATATGTTTTATATTGTATTTTATATTGTTGTACGTCGCCCAGAGTGTCTGTTAATTCAGACAGATGGGCGACTAACAAATAAAATTTTATTATTTTATTTATTATTATTATTATAAATACAAGACACCATCCTAGATAAATCCAAGATTGCATTTGCCATGCCTGATTGTCTGGCATTTGCAAAACCACATAAATGGCTTCTACATGGTTTGGGACCTGCTTGGCCAATAAGCCATCCAGGAATCCACATGCGGCTGATGTCGGAGGGACAATGAACACTGAGTTACGCTGAGAAACTCTTCCACTGAGTTACAAAGCAGAGGGTTTTTGTCCATTTGTGACAAATATAGTCACATTCCCCATTATTAAGGAAAGTGGGGATTTGTAGCTGAATTATTAGGTTTGCAGTGCAGCCCCCCCAAAGGAAGGCTTTCTCTGTAGTGACCTTGCAACTTTGGAATAGCCCCCCCACCCCAATGAGTGGCATCATGCTTCTACCCTATTTTCATCTAGGCTTTGGGGAGAGATATACTGTTTGCTCCTATTTTATTGTTGCTTCTGTTGCCCATTTTACTTGTGATTGTTATTCGTTTTATGATGTTGATTGCTTTATTTTATTTAAAAACTGTTAATTGTGATTTTAATAATATTGTTTGCTGTCCTGGGACTCTTGAGTAAGGATGGGCAAATCTGACCATTTTGGTTTCTCCACGTTTCTCGTTTTTCCAATCTTAAATTCAGTTCTCCACATTTACACATCTGTTTATAATTTTTTTTAGAAAAAGTTCATCAGCACTTTAGTGCAAATTTCTCATAGTATACCCTTTTTTGCAAAGCAATTTTCCCTAATAAAATTTTAATATTATTTTCACTAATATATGCTTTTCTATGCACACTTTCCCCAAGCACATGCATTTTTTGTACACATTAGTTGGCTGGAATCCTGCATTGCAAAATTCAAAATAGAGCGAATTTCACAGGATGGCTGTGTTTTGGTTCGCATATTATTTCAGAAAGTATGAATTAGGTAGGTTCGCTTTTAAATATAAACTGGATCAAATTTCTATCCCATCCAAGGCCTGCTTCAGTATTTTTGTACACATTGCTTGGTTGCATTGCAAAATTCAGAGAACTGTGAATTTCAAAGGATGGCTGTGTTTTGGTTTGCATATTATTTCAGAAAGTGCTAATTAGGTAGGTTCACCTGTAAATGTGAATCAAATTTCTCCCCTTTCTGTACAAAGCCACAGCAACATGGTCACTTTGCTTATTGTTATGCATTTCACATGCTCTTTTACCTTTGCAGGTCAACTGAGTTGTTTATAACAATAGTTGCTCAATATGCTGAAGCAGAGAACTTGCCAGAAATATATATGTGCCCTTGAGTATTAATTACATCCATCCTCAGAAACAGAGAGGAGCAAAAAATGATCCCATCTGCTCTCCCTAAATACTGCCCTGATGCCATCTGAATTTGCCAACTGTAGCTTCAGTTTTATTTATTTTATTTTTAAGTGTGTGTTTCAGCTTCACTGTATTTTGGTACATTGTTGTTAGCCAACATAGTCATAATAATAAAGTATCATATTCTCAGAAGTTCTTTTCTCACCTCTCCAGCAATATGCAGTGTGACTATGAGCAATGACTGGCTCCTCAGTTTACCTCCCAGTAAATGGGAACATTTTAACTGCCTTATAAGCACATTGAAAGGTCAAGCTTTTTAACAGAGCATGCCAACTGAGAGGTACTTTAGAAACATTAGCAGTTCTTTAGGGCATACATGTGTGAATCTGTTGTCAGATTCCCTTGCAAGTATATAGTGCTGAAGATCCAAAACATCTACTTCAGATATGCTATTTACAAAAGTAGACATACGGGCAATGCTTTGTGTGTGGAGATGCGGGGAAGTCTTGCACTGAATTAAAAATAGATTTGAGACAGAAGAAAGAAATATGTGTTTGTTATTGCACCCTATAATTACATTCGACACAATATGGAACACCGCTGCCTCCCGTACAGTAATGTTAACATAAAGAAGATTCCTAAAAAAAAAGAAAAGAAAGAAAGATGGGGAAATGCAAAGTCTCTTTTGACTGCTTTGCAAAATCTCTTCTGGAAAAAGCTATTTCTTAATAATACAACTTGCCATTTTCATAGGAAAAAGAAATGAGTTAAGTTTTCCCATCTTTGGACTGAGTGTGCATTCTTCCTTTTATTCATAAAAGGCAGCTGTATTCTAGGCATCGCCTTTGTTGTGTCACCTTTAGGACTTGCTTTTTGAAGTACTGCATTGAAAGGGCTATGCTGCATGGAGTGTTCAGAATTTTAAGAAAAGCCTTAAACAGTTACAAAAATCAAAGAATCAGGCAGGCTATTCTGAAGACGTGCACTCACTATATAAATACGATGTGGAGCGCATATCAATAGATCCCATATGCATTGATAGGACCATTGCTATTAAGTACATATGCATGGATGTTAACCATGGAATCTAGTAATAACAAGAGTAAAAACAAAAACACATGTTACAAGATGGATTTTCAAAGTTACTTTGACACGGCAATAAAAAGTGCAAAAATAGAAAGTTACAGAATTGTTTCAACAAGTGTAGATCTAACTAGACATGAATGTGCTCTCAGGAGTCAATCCCAATGCATTCAATGGGATTTACTCTGGGAAGGAGCATACAGGATTGCAGCCTTACTCGTCTAATGGAATATTGTTTTTGGTAAACCAATTTGGAATTCATTTTGGGGGACCCCTAATCTTATATTTTATGTGATTTTTTTTTTAAATGTGAGATTTAAAGTTGCTGGGAATTGCAAGTGGAGAGAGTACTGTTGCACTCAGGTCCTGCTTGAGGGCTTCCCATAGACATCTGGTTGGCCACTGTGAGAACTGAATGCTGGACTAGACAGGCCCTTGACCTGACCCAGCAAAGCTCTTCTTATGCTTCAGAGAGGCTAATAATAAAAAAAGATTTTTATAATGACGTGGACTTGATATTTCTTAATGGATTTTTAAACCCTTGTGCTTTTATTATTTTTATGACTAATGATTGCTACAAAAATGAAATCTGTTGGCACCAGTTCCATTAACTGAATTAAATATGGGTTAAAAGTACAAACCTTTATTTTGTAGGCTAATGTAGTTATAGAGCCAACACGGGCTCACAGGCACATTTCCCTGAATGTATTAGGTAATGTCTTTTGTCCACTGCCTGGGAAAGTACAGGGCAAAAGATGAATTCCTTAAGCAAAGGTTAATGAAATTTGGCTTCCCCAAAAAATGCCACAAACTTTAATGAACCAGCTAACAGAAACAGCTACAGAGAAGCAGATGCCAGAGATTGCTCTGGGAGTTTTATATGTTGAATAAACTCAGGTGAATGAAATCTAAAAAAAAGGCATCCCACTACATACATTAGTAAACATCTCAATTACTACCTCCATAAAGGCACAAAATAGTAATAGTAATAGTAACAATAACAATAAAGCAGGTGCCACGTTGACATATATTGCTCATTTTAAAAAAGATGCTGTTTGTATATAGGTCACAATTTCTCACATGTATATTAGTAACACAGTTCAGGAAGGAAAAAGCTCTCGAGATTTAGCACAGTCTGAATATTTAATGTAACAATAGCTGCCTTCCTAACAGGAGGCAGGAAATTTGGAAGCATATGAAATACGCGTTACACACCTATCTTTGCTTTGTTTGCTGCTCATATTTAATGCTGTTTACATCTTGACGCCTCAGCTTGTTTGCAAACCTCAAGAACAAATACCCAGCATGGGCTGCGATGAAATTGCAGATTCTACTTTCCATCCCCCCACCCCACTCCCATAAAAGAGCTAAAGACACAATGTTGTTTATGCAACATATATGAGATGGCACAGAGTAACATAAGCAAAGCAGACAACACGTAAACACACACACACACACCCCCCCCTCTACATATATTTGAACTGCCAAGGTGATAAGTTCAGCATTTTAAAAGATATGGATATCTTAAGCTTCTTTATGAACAAAACCCAAGAAAACAAACAACCTGAAAGAAAGGAACATTTCTTGTTTCCCCTTCCCTCCTCCCTCCCCTCCATTCCTGTTTTTCTTCTACTTCTGATGCTAGGAGTTTTCTCACCCTAATGCCCCCCCCCCCATACACACAAACAGCCCAGAGGGATTGCGGAACAAGGGCCAGTTAAAGAAAGGCAGCTTGCTAATTGAGAAGCTGATCAGGGGTAGAGAGATCCTGCTTTACCACGTTAAGCATCGAAATCAAGCATGACTGGATTGATGCCGCCACATCGCTGTCTGGAGGCCACTCCAAGCCAGGAGCAGCAGGGCTTTTCACACCTGATAGGCCCTCACTCCATCTACATCAAGTTGCATTAAGAAAGGAATGGATTGCAGAACTGGAGCCCTTGCCCCTTAAGAGCATTACTTGGACAGGCTTAATTGCTGCTCTTTTAAGTCCCACAGAAGTAGCAAATCCTGCTCAAGCATTAGAACGATGCCATTATCTATTTCTTTGCCCCTAGCAAGGAGAACTTTACAGTTCAAAGAGAAAAGCAGAAACCTGCTCTTTCTCTCTTACACACACTGTTGTATTCTATTATGTATCTAGGGATGTACTAGTCTTCTGCCCAATTTGGATTTGGCACAGAATTTCCCTTAATTTGTTTATTCTGTATCATTGCTGATCGGATTTTTATGTAGCGATTTTTCACAGCTATTTTCGGAAACTGTTTTTTTTTTTAAAAAAAAACAACCCACCTGTAAAATATTGATAATTTTATTGGTATTTCTTTTCATTTACTGATATTTCCTTTCAAAATACTGATATTTCCTTTCAAATTATCAATATTAATATCAATATTTTTGGGAGGGAAAAAACAGGTCAGTAAAAGCAGTGCCTAGCAGACAAAGAATGACCTCAAATTGATACCAGCCTGTTAGGTCGACAGAATGCTTTCAAACATTTCACAGCCAAAGCCAAGAACTTCTTATATTCTTATGCCAAGAATCACCGCATACGCCAGGTGTGGGCAGTAGATCAGGATCTACTGGTAGATCTCAGGGATGATCTACAGTAGATTGGCAAAAGCTTTCGACTCCCAATAATTTAACAAAAGCAACAGCAAACTTTTGTTTTCCTCTCTAAGATTAGGTTGCTGAAACAAAGGAAGAATGGGAGGAAACCAGGAGTAGATTTTTAAATGAAAGTATTGCAAGATCAGTTCTGCTCTGGAAATTACAGATTTTACAACAAATTACCAGGCTGAGCATGTACTCAGAGGCACACTGGTCCATGTAATCGACATGGTGCTGTCTAGGTGTTGCTGGATGCTAACTCCCTTCATCCCTGATCATTGGCCGTGCTAGTTGGGGCTGATGGGAACTGAAGTCCAATGACATCTGGACGGCACCATGGTGGCCACTCAAGTTCTAGGTGTAGAGAAGCCACCTCTGTGCCATTATTTTGCATCTGGCACATACTAGCTGTTATGTCCTCAACAAAGTAGATCCATCAAGACTGAACTCTGCCTAACCCCAGCCTAAACCACCTCGTGGACAGAGATAGCCTGGCCACAATTATCTGTACTCTAGACTACAATGAAGTGTTATACATAGGGATCCTTTAAACTCCTCATAGGCTTCAGTTGGTGCAAAGTAAAGCAGCTATGTTATTGACTGCCAGTACTACTAAAATAGAATGCCAGTTTTAGAAAAGCTACACTGACTCCTGACCCATTTCCAGGGACAATATAAAGAGCTAATTTGGACATCTAAAGGCCTACACAGAGCATCACAAGTGCCACTTGATCCCCCATGAACTTGCCTCCCACTGGCACTCTTTCATTTTCGTTTCTCTTTCCATCCAAGCTGCCTCCTAGAAAATTAAGCAGCATAGAAACATAGGAAGGTGCCTTATACTGAGTCAAGCCATTGGTCTATCTAGCTCAGCATTGCCTACACTGATTGGCAGCGGTTCTCCAGGTATTCAGGCAGGGGATGTTCTGAGTCCTACCTGGAGATGCTGAGGATTGAACCTAGGACCTTCTGCGTGGAAAGCAGATGCTCTACCACTGAGCTACAGCCCTTCTCTAAGAAGCTGCCATGCATATCAGATGATTTGTCCATCTAGCCTAGTATTGTCTAGCATGCCTGGCAGTTGTCCTGGTCTACTGTCTCAGGCAGTGAGAGGATGATTATCATTATTATATTTCTTAATCACTTTTTATAAAATGTCTCAAAGCGACTTAGAAAATGTCAAAGCACAGAACTGATCAAACTTTTGAAATCCATAACACAGAATAAAACAAACATAAAAATATTAATCCATTAACAAGAATAGTTTTTTTAAAAGGAGTGAATCCTATTCCACTAAAGCATTTTGCCCATCACCTGCTACCAGGATGGAACTTGTGACTTTCTGCATGAAAATATGAGTTATGGCACTGAGCTATGATCTGTCTTGCAACTCCTAGATTTTTCCAAAAAGAAGAGGATTTTTCACCTCTGAGATAATACATCAATAAACTGACCAGCAGCAGTTTCCTTTGTCCCAAAACTTCAATTATAAATAGAACGTTTAGTTTTCCAATGGATCCAGTTTGGCTTGCAACCAGTGGACCTGCAACTCAAAGACTGAAAGGCATTCAGAATTTAAGTGGGAGGCACAACACAATGAATGGATGGACATTTTTCCAACAGCTGTTAATCTAGGACTCCAGCAGAACATTGACACTCATTTCCCTTAACCCTTAATGAATCTGAACACTACATAACATGTCAAACAACTGAACATCAGAAATGAAAAAGGAGCGGCATAAGGGCAGACGTAGGGGAACTGAGAGGGGTGGGTAGGGAGGGAATAATGGATTGTACTGCTTTATTGTAATAATGTGAAAACCCTAATAAACTCTGCATATGCTTTCTACTCTAAAGCCTACAAAACCAACTACAGTCCTGGAACAGCATCATAAAATCATAGAGTTGAAGGGGGATCCAGTCCAATCTTAGTGCCTGAAACCCAGAGCTACAGCACTGTGAGGCCAGGGTTCAAATCCCCACTTAGCCATGAAGCTTGCTGCATGACCTCGGGCCAGTCAGTCTCTCAGCCTAGCCTACCTCACAGGGTTGTTGTGAGGATAAAATGGAGAGGGAAGAGAACCATGCACACAACCTTGAGCTCCTTGGAGAAAAGGTGGGATATAAACATAATGAATAAATAAATCCATCCCCAACAGGAAAAACTTACCACCCCTCTAGATGAAATCATTCCATTCTAGAACTGTTTTTACTATCAAGATTATTCTTCCAATGTTCAACAGAAATCTGTCCTCCTATAAAACCCATTAGATCTAGCCCTACCTCTAGGACAACAGAAAACAAATATTTGTCCTCTTCTATGTGACAACCCTTTAGATGTCTAGACAAGTTCGATCATGCCCCTTCCCTGGTCTTTTTTTCTCCAGGACAAATTTCCCCTGTTTCTTTGACCTTGCTTCATAGGGCTAGCTTTCCATATCTTTGATCACTAACAACAGGAATCTTACAGAAATTAGAAGGCACGAGTACCATCGTGGTAGTGGATGGAGTTGCACTCTGTGGATCCCACACTGTCACTGGAGGTTCAGGTAAACTCAGTAGTTAGGAGTGCCTATTTCCAGCTATGGCTTAGACAGAGATGATTTGACCACCATACTTCATACTTCTGGTAACCTCCAGATTGGACTTATTCAATGCGGTCTACGTGGTGCTGCCCTGGAAGACAATTTGGAAACTTCAACTGGTTCAAAATGTAATAGCTAGACTTCCGGGAAGGGTGACTTAGCCTGTGCCTGCTTTTGAGACGGGCTCCTGCCTCAAAAGAAGCTTATTCAGATATATCAGTCAGTTTTTTCTTTTTTTTTGACTGATTAAACTTCTCCCGGGTAGGGAGAAACGAAGAGATTAACCTCAAAGCCTATTTTTGTTGGGACGACCAGATCTCATTAATTTATGGGACGAGGTCCAGCCGACGAAGGTGGGACGGATTTTCAACAGCAAGCTCTATCTGTTAAAGCGAACGTTCATCTTATCTTCTAAGAGAGAACGCATTAACAGGCAAGCACCCTTCTTTCTATATTTTTCTTTTACTTGACTTAAATTGTTGCTGTTTAAAAGAGATTTGCCAGATTGATCGGTTTTTGACATCTCACTGGGGAGCCGTAACTTCTCTCTGCTACGCACTAATTAATAGCTTATCTCTGTTTTTGTTGCAAAAAGCTGTCCTGGATTTGCATTCTAAAGATACACACAGAAGAGGGATTTCTATTCCAGATTTTTATTTTGAAAAATATTATACTGTTTTGAGACTACTCTCTTTTTGGTCTATTTTATTTTGACGAATCTGTTTCTTGACGATTGCCATTAATTGTTTCGATCCTGGGAACTGCATTTTGTTTACTTAACTATTGGAGAGATAAGGCTGTCTGCTCTGTTTATACTGTGATGTCACCAAGTTTGGAGTATTAACCCAATTGTTGCTGAAATAAGAAGTGGTTTTCCTATATTTTTCTTTTAAAATGGCAATTAAGAAAGTGGCTGAGAATCTGGAAATAACTATGTTTCAGAAAATAATGGATGAGATTGAGATAATGAAAATTGAATTGAGTAAAATGAAGCAGGAGATTAAAGATATAAGGGTCCCTGTGAGAGAGGTGACCCTGGAAGGGGTCCCTGTGAGAGAGGAGACCCCGGAGATTGGAACAGGGGTCCCTGTGAGAGAGGAGACCCTGAAGACTGGAATAGGGGTCCCTGTGAGAGAGGAGATCCCGGAGATTGGAACAAACGTGGAACAGGAACAAGATTTGGAGTCTATGGACTTTAGAAATAAAATCTATTGTTTGGAACTCAATGTTATCTCTGAAGAAATTAATGAAGATTCTAGAGATAAAGTTATCAATGGCATGGATTATCTTCTGGACTGGAATGATGTGATGGAGCCCAATATAGAGAAAATCTATGGAATTAACTGCAGCCATGTGACAATGGAAAAACTTTTAAGAGATGACCCAGTGTGTTTTGAAAAAAAGAACAGAGATATGATTTTACAGCAGTATTTCAGCAACCTATTCAGAATGGATGGCAAGAAAATATTTGGGATAGAGGTAATTCCCATCAGACTCTTACTATATGACTATGGCTTTGACAGCAAGATTATTATGGAATACTGATAATGGAAGATTGGATATTGAAATTACTGGACTTAACAAGACTACTGAAGATGGAAGATGGAAAATGGAACTAATAGAGATAATAGAACAATGGCTACTGAAATTACTGAACCTAACAGATTCTGATGTGATGGATTAATTGAAATGTTTATTTTGACTATGGTTATGACAATAAGATTATCATAATTAGTAATGAGATGGATTAATCGATATGCTTATCTGGAAAAAAAAAATTGATAGATATATTTCTTAAAGAATTGAAATCTCTCTTTGACTTTTTGTGGAAAGAATAAAGTAATGTTTATGAGATTTGATGATTAAGTAAGATAACTACTGGAGGAAAGTGATTTTATAATATGACTTAAGAGACAGGATTGCTATATATTATAGACTTATAACTGATTTGATCTTTGACAAATGGGAAGTCAATATTTTACTCTTTATTTTTTATTTTTGTTTTTTTTTTTTCTTTTTTTCTTTTTGTTTAACTATTTTTGATTTTGTTTTTTGTCTTTGAATGTTTTATGATTTTGTTTTGTATGTTTTATGAAAATTTGAATAAAAATTATTGAAAAAAAAAAAAAAAAACAAAAAAACAAAATGTAATAGCTAGATTACTGGCCAGGGTACCCATTAGAGCTCATGGTATCCCTGTTTTAAAACAGCTGCACTGGTTGTCAGTTTGGTTTGGGGCCCAATTCAAGATGCTCACATTGGTGTTTCATGCCCTAAATAAATTAGTCCTCAAATATCTGAAAGCCTACCTCCTTCCCAACAGACCCTCTCAGATGTTAAGATTGGCATAGGGGCCCCCTTGGTAGTTCTGCCACTCTCAGAAATGCAGTGCCTTCTCTTTGGTAGCCCCTCAAGGTGGAACTCCCTCCCCACAGAGATACATCAAGCACTGTCATTATCCAGATTGTTGGAGTCTAAAAAATATCAAACAAATAGCTAGGAGGATGGAAGTCCAAATCCAGGCACCAGCACAGAGAAGGCCCTGCTTCCATTAACTACCAATTATCCTCTGAAGGCAGAGGCCCCCAGAGAAGGACCTCTTATGAAGACCTCAATTGATGGACAGATTGCTATAGAAGACAGTCCTGGATAGGCAATTATGGGGGAGGGGAAGGAAGTGGCACACTAGAATTTTGTACTTGGGGGCATCAATTCATACTTATGCACTCTAGAATCAAAGTGTATCTCAGATCTCCTACTGACACAGGGAAAGGGCAGAAGCCAGAAGAATTTCCACACGCACATAAAATTACAGACCAGTACAATGTGAGAAAAGTGTTTGCAAAAACTCCTTAAACGGTAAAATAAGTATACTGATTTACCAGGAAGAAGTACTTGGGTGGGGGGAGGTAAATAATTTATTTGGCAAACAGGAACAATTGGAGCATATAGTTTAAGTTTGTAAACTGGAATTGAGGACTAGGGGCAAAAGGGCTTATTGATAAAAATTATTCAGGTCCTTGAATTCTACATACTAAACACCAACTACAGTATATATGGTGCAGTATATGTGATTTTACTTCATGCTGTACTTGCTAATGTACTGAGCGACACCCCTTGCACTTTTCCAGGAAAATGAAACTGAGTAAGACATGGTAAGAATCCATATGACCCAGAAAAACTAACTAGCCAGCCATAGCAGGTGAATTATTATTTATTATTATTATTACTATTATTATACCTCACCTTTCTTTTCATGATTGAAACCCAAGGCAGCTTATATAGGGTTCCCAGGCAGTCTCCCATCCAGGCACTGACCAGACTTGACCCTGAATAGCAGAGACCTATCATGTCTGGATATCAGAGACCACATCAGACACTCTCTTAGGACATATCCAGGGCCAGTGCCAGGCATGACTGGACCCTTGGGCACCAGCCGGCCCTGGGCCCAAGGTGCCATAGCCCAACACCCACCCAATATAGGTGGCACGAGGCTAATAAGCCTGCCCACCTGCCCAACCTACCTCTTGTGTTGTATGAATGATGTGCACACATGCCTGCCATCAACCAAGATGGTGGTGAAGGCATAAGCCCCTTAGGGAAGCCCCCCTGCTATCATGGGTAATGGCAGGCAGGCAGGCACGCACAGTACACATTGCATTCACACTTACGGGAGAGGTAGGTGGGGCATGCATGTGGGCTTATTGAAGCCCACACTGTCTGTATTGGGGGGGTTGCCTGCGAGCTCCTTCTCTGTGATCTGTGGAACCTCCTACCCTAAGGAGGGGTCCTTCAGAGGCCCCTCTGGCCCACAAGGGCCCTTGGCCAGGGCCCAACCTGGCTGCTCTCTGGCGCCGGCCCTGGACATATCTATACTATAAATTTAAAATGTATATAAACCAATGTAACTATCATGGTTTTCCCCAAAGAATCTTATGAACTATAGGCTGGACAGGGTATTGATAATTCTCTCTCAGAGATCCCTAGTCCTTCCTACTCACAGAGCTATAGTTTCAGTGACAGACCATAGATACACCTTAAAGCAGTGCCAAGGATAATCTTAGTCCAAGTGAAAAGACTGTATGAAGCCAAAAGAATTTGGGAGAGAGCAAAAAAGAAAATAGCACAGGGAATTTGGGGTTATGGCCAAATTTAGTTGACAGTGCTCCATAATGACAACATGAAAATCATCATGGGTTTGTTCCAACTGACTTCCTTTGGGCAGCAACCTTATAGGTGGAGCGGAGGCCACTGTTTGTGTTGGAAGTGGGGCAAGAGCAACTCCTGTTTGGGTTCTTTTGTTTGTATTCCAGAAAGAAGATAGAGTTAGGGTCCTCCAGCTGTCTAGGCTTGCCTACCTTTACCTGTGCTCTTCTCTGCCTAACTTCCTTCCATTGTAAACTGATATGCTCAGGGAAGCTGACCTGCCCCTCCTTCATCTTCTTCTTTGACCGTCTGAGGAGAGAGGAGACATCTTTGTCTTTGCTGTCTCTCCTGAGCCATGAGGGCAATACCCACGCCCGGGCATTGTGCCTCCAACTTAGAACTAGGTATGCCTTTCCTATCTACTATGTATTTCTACAAATAAAGTAGCATTTCTTATTTTACTAAGTCTTAAGTCTCAGTGATCTAAATGCAGGGTAAAAGCCTGCTAACTTAGGTAATACACACACTGGAACACACACAGCTCAGACGCTGAGTATCTCTGCATATTTCCATAAAAGTTTGGCCACTTTCTATTCACTGATACATGGCTAAGACCCTATTAGATGTGAAATCTAGAAGGGGGAAAACATAAAAAAGGAATATTGGACAAGTTGTTCTCATTCCTTGATAGGTCAATGTGGACACATGGAAGTGGAGTTCTGGGGTTCTGATCCTTACTCTCTGCTCCATTCTTTTATAGCAATGATGGGGAACCATAGTCCTCCAGATGTTTCTTGGATTCTCCTCATTCTTGACAATTAACAGTGATGAAGGCGGCTGATAAGAGTTGGAGTCCAACAATATCTGGAGGGTCACAGATCCCCCACCCTTTTTCATACAAATCCAAAAGACTTACAACATTTTGCTAGCCCATTTGAGTCTGTCATAAACACATAAGAAGAGCCTGCTGGATCAGGCCAGTGGTCCATCTGCATCCTGTTCTCAGGGTGGCCAACTAGATGCCCATGGCAAGCCCGCAAGCAAGACCTAGAGATGGGTGAGATAATTCAGCTGAATTTGATTTAGCACCAGATTTTTCCATGGTCCACATATTCTCCATCATTGTGCAGTGATCCTGTTTGCTCCAAACTTCAGCGGCTTCTCTCCTGATACCGGATTCCCCCCCCCTTGAATATTCCTTCAAATATATTGTTCTTTTATTGATTTTACTCACAGCACAGCAGTACATCTCTCTCTCTCTCTGCTACTCCCTCCACTGAATCCAAGCTCCAAGTGGGGAGGAAGCAAGGCAAGCCTATAATAGCAGAGCAGGAGGACACAAAGCCACTTTCTTTTCAAAATATTGATTATCTCTATCAAGATATCAATATTAATATTGGTATTTCTGGGGAGGAAAAATGGGTCGGTAAAAGCAATGGATAGTGGACAAAGAACAAACTCAAATCGACACTGCCTGTTAGGTCAATGGAATGCTGTCGAAACGGCACCAGCCAACTGATCCTGTCCCTACCAACAGTCCTGTGGTTTCCACCAACTGGTATTCAGAAACATGTGGCAGTGGAACAGGGCTATCAGGTTAGGAGTTGTCTGCAGTACAATGATAGCATGAACTGGTCAGGGAGGAATGCAAAACTTATATATTCTTTCTCTCTGATGAAAGTTCTTACTTGGTGTTTCTAAGCCTATTGAGCTTTTCCCAATTATAATGATGTGCCCCTTCTCAAGGCCCCACATAAGCGCCATTCACACAAACTCCCATGTAAAAAATGGGAACAGACCATCTATCTATCTGAGAGTACTTCATAGATGCAGCCCTAATTATTTTCAAGATATGAGATGTTGGAGTGGGGATGGGTGGGGTGGAAATGGAAGAGAAACCTACCAAGTTTTCTCCCCACCCCACCACTAAGATTTGGCTCTTATTAAAAAAGAAGTTAATTTTAGTGCCTAGATTGGGTCTGATTTCAGAGATGAAAAGGAAAATCATGTTCATCATAAGCAAGCACATAAAGGGAGCAAAAGAGAGGCAGAATCCGCTCACACTACACTTTAATTGACACTCGAGAGGTTCTAATCAGCGGGCAGACAATCAGCTACCATTCAAAGGCATGAGCATGCCGATGCTCTGAAGTGCTCAAGCCCATTGCAATGGAGCAAGTGCATCAAGGAAGCTGCCATGGCTTGAAAAGCAGGGTGGCTTCAGGAGGATTGGTGAACAGATTTCTCTCTCTCTATATATATATGTTTATAGTCTTCAGCGCTTCCCAGGTTACTGAAAAAGAACTCATCAACAGAAGCTTATACAAACGCAACCATCCATTTTTGTCTCCAAGAGTTTTACCCATTTTACAGTTTCCCCCCATTTAGCAGGGGATTGAACCTGGGATCTTCTGCATTCTGCCACCTACCCATGGGCCTTCTCTTATACCAAGTCAGACCATTGGACCACCCAGCCTAGTAGTGCCTACACTGACTGGCAGCAGATCTTTAGTTTTTCTCTCATTTTTCCTACACTGAACACTTTTGGGGCAAGGAAAGGTAATACATCAGAGAGCCCAGTAGAGTTTGTTCCCCTGGTGGGAATGGATCTGAGACATCCAGTCCCAGTATCCTCAGTGGAAATGACAAAACTGTGACAATTTCCCACAGGGGATTATGGAAAATAGCCATAGTTCCATCCCTAGTAGGGAAACAAGCTCAATGGGGAGGTTTTGGAGCACCCACTAGCCTTCTTTCCCTGCTCCATGGTAAGTAAGTGGAACCTTGGGGCAAGGAGAGGTGAGACTCACAAGTTTGAGGTGAGCAGCAGCCAGCTCACAATGAACTGAGAAGAAGCCTTGCTTATGTGAACACATCTACTCCAATCCATGGAAAATCCATAGTCCGTATTTCTGATCCCATTTTGCCTAAAACCAACTACTGGTAAGCTTCCTTAAGTTGTGTATAAGGCTGCTCAAAGCTAAACGCAGAGCTTGCTCAGAGCTATTTCACAGTTGGCATGACACATAAATGCCATTATGATGCTTCCCATTAGTGTGAAGGGTACAAATACACCTTGTAAAATTGGAAGCAGCTTTCAGTAAAATCTTTCATAGATGAAAGGGTTCCAAGCTGAGGGCCAAGAAAGACATAAAACACCAGTGCATATTTTCCTTTCCAGCTGGTTGTTACAAAACCTCTGTAACTAAGAATTAGAGCCTGGGTTTGCTTTGCTTTTCCTCTTCCTTCCCAACCCCTTTTCCTTTTATGTCATGTCTTTTACATTGCAAGTCTGACGCAGATCCAGGACTCCTGCCCCCACCCTCCTTGGGCCACCTACCTGTCAATCACCTACTGACATATAATGTCAGGCAATAAACTTTGGAGAAAGAATTGGGAGTGCTCTTAAAGTGCACTTCTAATGCTTCCTACTCCTTTTTTTGCTTGAATTCAAGCTGTGGATGAAAAGGAAGAATTAAAAGCATACTTAACAGTGTGCTTCTGATTCTTCCTTTTCAATTACCTGTCCCAAGCCTGATATTGTATGACAGGTGATGGACCGGTAGGCATAGTTTGGGCCAAATCACACTGTGAACCAAATGGGCCCAATTAGGCTCATCAGTCAAAGATTCCCCACTGCTGTCATCAGATGCCAATGGGACAAAACACATACACACAAGATTGGTTACTAGCCTTTGGGGAAAAGATCCTTCATAGACACACAAATATAACTAGTTAGGCCCCAGGGTTCAATTAAACTTATAGAGCAAGTCATGCGTCTATCTATCTGCCCAATATATAACACACAGAGAGAGACACACTTATTGGGACAGAGGGAAGATGACAAAAGTTTTCAAAGTCAAAAAATTTTTCCTCCACGGCCAGAGGCAGGAAGCCTCTGAATACCAGTTGCTGGGAAATCATAAGTAAGGAGGGTACTGTTGCACTCAGGTCCTGCTTGTGGGCTACCTGGAGGCATCTGGCTGGCCACATGAGAACTAGATGGGCTATTGGCCTGATTCAGCAGGCTCTTCTTATGTAGGCAAACAAAAAAGGATTGGAGGGGGGTCCAACTTTAAGTAATTATTTAGTAACTTTCTTTGGAAATGCTGTTGAATTAGGCAACTGGTCAAAGCACCTACTGGTAGGGATGGATTAATCTGCCAGCTTCTGCTTCTCACTTTTCCATGTCCCCATTTTTCCATCTGTTTCCAAATTTTTATGTTTCAGAAAGTCTGCATGAAAATTCGAAAGCATTTTTGTATACAGTTTTGTAAGCAATTTCCCTTAACGTAACCCATTTTTGCACATCCATTTTCATTAATAAAACATTTTTTGAGTGCACCTTTCTTTCACTTGGTGAAATGTAAATTGCCAAGGTTAGTTGAGCTTTGGTTCATTTCCTAGCTCAGGAGGCGCAAATATAAAATGTGACCTGAATTATTTTCTCCCCCATCTCTACCTACTGAAAAATCTTAAACAAGTGCTATAATCCATCAAGCCAATAGTAAAATCACATTCTGAAAACTTGTAAAGAAAATCACACAGTTATTCAGCGGCTTGAATGTGTTCCAGAAATTACAATCTGTCGTTTGTGGTTTAAGAGGCAAAGACTGAGGCATCTGAAGGTATTTCTGAGCAGAACAATCTAGTGGTAGAAAATGGCAAATACCGTCACATTGCAAACAAACAAATGCTGCTTTCAAAGGATGCCTGTTATCCTCAGTAACAGGGGTTATCCCCTAACACAGCAAAAGATAGGGGAGCTGTTTGCAGAAGTCTGTCTTCAAGCACGTCAGCAAAATAATCCAACCAGCCTCTTATGCAAGGTCAGGGGAAGTGCAACATGATTACAGCATTGCATTTCCCTTGATGTACATCGGCAGCAGGTCAAAAACTGCCTCTTGGATTACATTGCTCATGTGCCGGGAGAAAGCTTGAGTGGCCAGCATTTGCCGTGTCAAGAGGCAACCTCCATTACCTTAATATGGATTGTCAGAAGGATATGGAGCAGCACCCTTTTGATAGGGTTGCGAGGACAAAGAGCGCTGGGCCGCCTTAAAGACTAAGTGGTTTATTACGGCATGAGCTTTCAGAGCCAACAGTCTGTTTCAGCAGATCTATGAACTGGATGGAAAGCATGGCAGGTACATTATTTATAAACCAACCCTCAAAACACTGCAACATTCCCATACAAATATTAAATCTAAAAGTTGTAGCATATAGAAACAGACTATTAAAACAATATATACACAACACTATGAAATCAGTACTTATCCCCATTTACCAATGGCCAATTTACAAATTTTATAACTCGAGTATCAAGAGTACACAGTATATGGACATTACATTGATGCTGCATTCAAAGAATCTGCATTTCAGGAGGTGGGATTTATACCAGACCACCAGAAGCGTTCATGAGGTACTTCACCCAGAAGAGGAAAGTTTTACATCAGTAGTGGGGAATCTCTGACCCACAAGCCACATTAAACTCAGCAGGGGCCCTAATTTGCCCCAAACACCTTTTCTCCAAAACCACACCCACTTGTCCCAAATCTGGCATCACATGTAACATCTGATCTGGGACAGCTAAAGGCATGGCTGCAAAGGAACATCCAGGAGCCTTAAAGTGCATTACATTGCTCCTTGATAAGTATGGCTTTCATTCAAACACATCTTTTAAATTTGACACCAAACAACCTCTGCTGGGATTGCTTCCACTTGGGAGCTACAGAGAGAGACTGATCCCTGATGAAAGCAGGGGCTGCAGTCAGCTCTAGCAATGTCGAAGAATTCTGACAAAAACAGAAATTGGAGCAGAAATTGCCTGGAACTAAAATCAATCTAGCAAATACAATTGGTGTATGCTGGTGCTGGCGCTGGTGCTTTCAGTCCACAAATGACACATAATTGATTATTATGTCTCTCCCCCCACCCCCGTGCACGCACTGCTTTTCCTTTGCATTGAAACGAATGGGGTGGAATAATGTAATGACATCATAATTTACATATTTTTGCTACAGTGGACAGCAAGTCTATTGGAGGAAGGCAAACTGCAGGCGAACAGAAACAGTGCTACATGTGATGAATACAGGGTGGAATCAATGCCTTACATCCCTAATCAGCAATTATTAGATTTGTAATTACCAGAACCCCCACTGGGATTGATTGAACTCTGGAGTTCACAATCATGAGCCCCTGAATGCAGATGAAAATGGGGGTTGCACTGACTGCAGCCCCACAACAACTGGTGGCTTTATATCAGTGGGGCAATTGGATTCACTTTGGATTTTAGTCCCACCTTTCAAGGTGCTGTCCAAGGTGCTTTAGCATTAAATAAATGAAGGCTAGATAGCACAGTGGGGAGGAGAGCCTGGCTGGGAGTCCAGAGTCTGTGAGTTCAAATCTCCACTCGTGTCTTCTGGGTGTCAAGGGCCAGCTAAAGATCACACCCACAAGGAGTGGCTCAGGGGTTACATGCCCTGCCACCTGTGCAGCTATGGGCAAGCTGCATAGTCCCAAGGAGCTCAGTTGCCACCCAGCTGGCAGTTGCAGACAAGGAGCTGGCTTGTGCAGCTGTGGCAAGCTGAGCAGGCCCTAGCCAGCTGGGGAGGACTAGCCTCAGAGGGAGGCAATGGGAAACCCCCTCTGAATACCGCTTACCATGAGCATCCTATTCATAGGGTTGCCATAAGTCAGGATCGACTTGAAGGCAGTCCATTTCCACTTTCCAGAGGCTCCTTGAAGGTCTAGACTAAAACCTGGAATGGATCCCACTGTCCCACTGGCATGGAGCCACTGTTGCCACTGTTGAAACCAAACCAGGATCTTCTTTGGCAGCCCAGTTTGAGTTTAAGAATCGAGATTTCTTCCTCCTTTCCCCCTACCAGTGGTGCTCTCCTGGTTTTGTGGTTGTTTTTCCACCTACTCCTTATATCAGCCCATAAATACATGCTGCAGTTGTATTTGTAGTCCTATGGGACCAACACAGTTACAGGTACTCTGTTATTTTGCAGAAATCTCAAAAAATATCTGCCAAGATAAAGTGCTGCAAAAACCAAATCACCAGCATACAAAGGTCATCTTTGATGAGATTTTCGACTATGAAGTTGAACTGCATTAATACCATCAACCTCAGGAAACTTCAGATCGGTGATTTGGAAGGCTGCTGAAAATTGTTAGTGATCTATAACTTTCACACTGAATGGCGTTCTTGGGTTTCTAGGTGAGAGGGGAAGAAGGGCTGCAGCAAAAACATTGTAATGGGAATCAGTTTTAAAAAGCAGATGTAATTAGGATACCATTACTGTTTAGAAATGTATACATGATTAAGTTCTGCTTTCAATATGATTACCGAAAACACTTATATTCCATCTTTCTATTAATGCTGGCCCCAAGCCAGCTGATGAAATAGAAAAATGAAAAACTAACACTTATAAAAAACAGAAAAAGAACACAAGGAAGACAACTGCTCCTTCAGCTATAGGCCCCAAACTGTGCTATACATTTAAAGCAGCATTATACCGCTTTAAACAGTCATGGCTTCCTCACAGAGCTACAATTCCCAGAGTTCCCTGGGAAGAAGGATTTATTGTTAAAGCACTCTGGGAATTGCAGCTTGGGGGTGGGGGCAAGACGTTTCCTAAGAACTCTCAGCACCCTGCACAAACTACAATTCCCAGGATACTTTGGGGGAAGCTGTGACTGTTCAAAGAGGAACTATAGTGGAATAAATGTTTAGTGTAGATAGGGCCACAATTACCGATCAGAGGAATGCCAGACTCACCAGTGGTCTCAGAACAGCACAGGTGGGGAATCTCAGGCCCTTCCTCACCACCCCCCACTAAGTGTTTTTGCTGGCTGGAATACATCCCGAAACTCTGATGATGCCTCTTCCTTGTCTGGCTGGAGGCCAGAGAGCTGCATGTGTACAAGTAAAAAACAGCCAACTGTAGCAAGGAAATGATTACAGCTGCTGCTCGGCCCACATTTTGCCTTTAACCCCACCCGCCTCTGGCATGGCTCTTGGAAATTTGCCAAAAAAGGAAGGCAGTTCTTGGGCTGAAAAACGCTGCCTACCTCTGGAGAAGAGAGTGTCTTCAGACCGGGGTTTCAATCTCCTCCTGGCTATAAAACCGTTCAAGACTTGCTGTCTTTCAGTTAACACAGGGTCAAAACATCGGCAACGCAACATGCGTTTAACATCACGTGTATCTTAAAACAAACGAAAAAACCTGCAAATAGTGGCGGCAGCTAGGGCTCCTGATCAGAATGTGTGTGTGGGGCAGAGATGAACTGCTTCACAGTCCTCTGACTGAAGGGCTGCCCTCCAGGCCAAATCCAGTTGAAAAGATAAAGACCCAGAAAGGAGGGAGAACAACAGAGGCCTTGAAGCTGCCCCACTGACAGCACCTGGATAGCAGACAGAGCAGGTGGACAGGTCACTGTCTTTCTCACTGCTGCATTTGCATACAATTATAGCAATCACTGCTAAATTTGTATCCGTAAATTAGCATTTGATGCCCTAAATTTGATGGAAATCAGCGACCTCATTTTGTGGTGATGCCATGCACTAAATGGCCACCTTGAGCATTCGGCAGTGGCTCTCCCGGGTCACAGGCAGAGAGCCCTCCCCTAGCCTTGCTTTTGGAGGACGTTCGGGTAAGACAGCAGGGCCAAAACCTGGAATATTATGCATGCAGACCATGCACTCCTGCGCCTAAGCTGTGGGGCCTTCCCATTTTCACCTCCCCATCTGAATCAAGGCTCTGTGTGTGTGCTTGGCATTCAGCAATACCAATTTAAGGATCCAAGCGATCTAATCCTCTGAGCCATACCCATTTTTAAAAGAACTTCTGAACATTTCAGTGAAGGATTTTGGCAATAAATCCTTACTGAACTCCTGTTTCCCCTCATTTCCTAGAGGTGAAAGTTTTGAGTCTCTCAGTTCCTTTTTTCCCCCTTTCCTGTTTTAAAAGCACACCACCACTTGCTAGCAGCAAATGTACACACACACTATCCTTTTCAATAAAAACCATGGCCTTGAGTGTTTGGCCCCTTAATAGTAGCCTACATGGTTGACTACCCTTGGTGTTAAATTTTCTTAAATTGTATTTTCTGACAGTATATCATTAAAAAAAAAAAAGGCAATAGACCCTAGCACAGCAAGCACTGTTCTGTCAGGAGTACATTTTAACAGCATGACACAAGTATTTTTCACTACAGGAGACACAAACAATGATATGTATTACATGCAGTAAACATTGCCTTTGGTACATGGGCTTCTCCTAGCATTCATCTGTCTAAAAAATCTCATTGCGTCCTGGACGGGGCAGGAAGGAGGGGGGAATCTTGCCTCATTAATGATTGCCAAAGGCTTTAGCTTTGTAAACTGCCAACAACACACTGTCACATTTTTCACAAAACAAGAGCTTGATTGACTATTATGCGAGTTTGTTGAAAACCCAAGCAAGGTGTATTAGAGCATATTTAAAATGCTGGGGGAAAGCATGGGGGCAGGGAGGAAGAGAGGAAAAGATAAAATAAAACCCTTAGGCCGACTTCTTATTGATAAAAATACAGAGACATTCTAAGAAAAGTGCTCCTTACAGTGTTTGCTTTAAAAGGATGCTGCTGGTGCTGGTACAGGATGGATAGCTTGTGGGAACATCAGCTTGCCATGCAGAAGGTCTCAGGGTTAATCCCCTGCATCTCCAGGTAGGGCTATGAATGTCCCCTGCCTGAAAACCTGGAGAGCTATTGCTGGTATGTGTAGACAAGAAGTTCTTAACTTGTGGTCCATGGACCCTGAGGGGGGATACCCATGGATGGGCTTCATGAACTGGCCACGCAAACAACAAAATCAATTTCCGATGCAATAAAATAAATTGTATTTGTTTATTTACTTTATAGCTTTCATCAGATTCTCAAATGGCTCCATGGTGCAAAAAAAGGTTAACAATACCTGGGGTAGACAGTACTGAGCTAGATGGACAAACGGTCTGACTCTGTATAAGGCAGCTTCTTCTGTACCTATGTTGGCTTTTGCAGGTTACTAATGCTGCTGCAGCAAAATGTGGACCCTGTATTGTGGCACCCTGGGTATGTGCAATTAAGGATATACACAATTTGGAAACCATAATGCAGCCTTAAATAGCATTTGCCTTTTTTGCAGCCACATCGCAGTGTGAATCGCACTTGCCTATGAATGCCAAGTCCTAGGATGAATAGGTTTAAAGAGCTGAGTATGCTGAACCTGGAGAAGACGAAATTAATGGGAGACACGATAGCAGATTTCAAATATCTCAAAGGCTAACACACAGGGCAGACCTGTTCTCTTTTGCTCTAGAGGGCCAGACTAGAACCAATGAGTGGAAACTGCAAAGAAGCAAATCTTGGAGTGAACATTAAGAGAAACTCTCATGGTAAGAGCTATTTGACAGTCAAACCGCCTGCCTTGGAAAGTAGTGGACTCTCATCAGAACATGAGAAGAACCTGATTGATTAGTCCAGCAGCCTATCTAGTCCAGTACCCTGTTCTTACCATGGCCACCCGAATACTTATGGGAAGCCTGAAAGCAGGACCTGAGCACAACAGCACTCTCCCCATTTGTGATTCTCAGCAACAGGCATTGAGGCACACTGCCAGCAACAGGGGAGGTAGTATATAGCCATCAGGGTTAGTAGTGAAAGCAGTCGCTGCTGTTTAAGCAGGGGCTGGAGGGCTATTTGTCAGGGATGATGTATTTGCATCATGCATTGCAGGTCCTGCATTCCGCAAGGGATTGGGCTAGGTGACCTCCAAGGTATAAACACATGTGCTTTCTACAAGTTCTAGATGCTGGGGAACAATACTGTGATAGCATTATTGCCTTGAGAAAACCCACCAGCAAAGCATGAAGGCATCTGGTCTACCATTATGGAAATCAGGATGCCTGAGTAGATGGAACCATCCAGTCCCACAGGGCTCTTGCCATGCTCTTGTACACTGTATGTTAGGAGCAGCCAATGCGGTGTCCTAGAAATGTTGCTGGATTACAACTCCCATCATTACTAACTACTGGCTGTGGCTGATCAGAGTTGCATACAACTGTACATATTAAAATCATTGTCATTTAAACTCAAACAAACACCAATTCTGTGACTTCACTGGTCATGAAGAATTAATTATGTAAATTTGGACTTTATTAGTCATTGAGAGCTAGAAAACAACAAGGAGAGAGATTCACATGAAGCTGGTATCACACACCAGTCAACTCACGTGAATTGTGGCACATAATTTCTCACCCCGATGTGCCGGTGGTCACAGCAATGACCTTGGGATCATCTACCACTCAAGTCACCAGTGCTTCTAAAACACACAGGTACATATTTGACATCACTTCCTCCTCTCTGCACTTTTGAATTTCCTCCTATTCTTGTTGCCTTGCCTTTATCAAAAAAGAGTGTATCAAGTGGCTTCAGTGATGGCATTATGGAAGCAACACAGAGGGCAACTTTCTCCTCTTCCTTAGTCCTAGGGGATAGGTCTATGAACAGTATTTAGACTGATCAAACCAGACCTGCAATAAAATGTTGCAGAGCAGCGTGCTCCTGTTGAGAGTTCCAGCCAGCTATGCCCTATTCCAGGGTATATCATTCTGTTCTCCCTTCCTCCTGGTTTAACCTCCCCACCCCAAGCCACCTTATCCACACCACCCCAGTCAGTCGGTATTCTGTGCCCACTTATCACGCTTAGTCCTCATTGAGCTTGTTTTTTCCCCACCCCAAACTAGGGTTATTTTTCCTTCAGTTTTTTTGTACTTTTGCAAACCTTAGGGTTCCGCAAGCTTGCTGACTGATAACAAGCCCTGCTTTTTCCTTCTGAGTGTTCACCTACAGAGCAAATAGTGGACTTGCCAGACTGGTCCAGCAAGGCAACACTTATGTTCTTAAATGCAAAGTAATGCAAGACATTACTTGTCTTGTTTAGTTAGATCTGCTAACTAAAATATGTAACTTGTCCCTCGGGTCCTCCTCTGTGCCTGAGGACTGGAAAGTGGCAAATGTAACGCCAATATTCAAAAAGGGATCCACAGGGGATCCCGGAAATTACAGGCCAGTTAGCTTAACTTCTGTCCCTGGAAAACTGGTAGAAAGTATTATTAAAGCTAGATTAACTAAGCACATAGAAGAACAAGCCTTGCTGAAGCAGAGCCACCATGGCTTCTGCAAGGGAAAGTCCTGTCTCAGTAACCTATTAGAATTCTTTGAGAGTGTCAACAAGCATATAGATAGAGGTGATCCAGTGGACATAGTGTACTTAGACTTTCAAAAAGCGTTTGACAAGGTACCTCACCAAAGACTTCTGAGGAAGCTTAGCAGTCATGGAATAAGAGGAGAGGTCCTCTTGTGGATAAGGAATTGGTTAAGAAGCAGAAAGCAGAGAGTAGGAATAAACAGACAGTTCTCCCAATGGAGGGCTGTAGAAAGTGGAGTCCCTCAAGGATCGGTATTGGGACCTGTACTTTTCAACTTGTTCATTAATGACCTAGAATTAGGAGTGAGCAGTGAAGTGGCCAAGTTTGCTGATGACACTAAATTGTTCAGGGTTGTTAAAACAAAAAGGGATTGTGAAGAGCTCCAAAAAGATCTCTCCAAACTGAGTGAATGGGCGGAAAAATGGCAAATGCAATTCAATATAAACAAGTGTAAAATTATGCATATTGGAGCAAAAAATCTGAATTTCACATATACGCTCATGGGGTCTGAACTGGCGGTGACCGACCAGGAGAGAGACCTCGGGGTTGTAGTGGACAGCACGATGAAAATGTCGACCCAGTGTGCGGCAGCTGTGAAAAAGGCAAATTGCATGCTAGCGATAATTAGGAAATGTATTGAAAATAAAACAGCCGATATCATAATACCGTTGTATAAATCTATGGTGCGGCCGCATTTGGAATACTGTGTACAGTTCTGGTCGCCTCATCTCAAAAAGGATATTCTAGAGTTGGAAAAGGTTCAGAAGAGGGCAACCAGAATGATCAAGGGGATGGAGCGACTCCCTTACGAGGAAAGGTTGCAGCATTTGGGGCTTTTTAGTTTAGAGAAAAGGCGGGTCAGAGGAGACATGATAGAAGTGTATAAAATTATGCATGGCATGGAGAAAGTGGATAGAGAGAAGTTCTTCTCCCTCTCTCATAATACTAGAACTCGTGGACATTCAAAGAAGCTGAATGGTGGAAGATTCAGGACAGACAAAAGGAAGTACTTCTTTACTCAGCGCATAGTTAAACTATGGAATTTGCTCCCACAAGATGCAGTAATGACCACCAGCTTGGACGGCTTTAAAAGAAGATTAGACAAATTCATGGAGGACAAGGCTATCAATGGCTACTAGCCGTGATGGCTGTGCTCTACCACCCTAGTCAGAGGCAGCATGCTTCTGAAAACCAGTTGCCGGAAGCCTCAGGAGGGGAGAGTGTTCTTGCACTCGGGTCCTGCTTGCGGGCTTCCCCCAGGCACCTGGTTGGCCACTGTGAGAACAGGATGCTGGACTAGATGGGCCACTGGTCTGATCCAGCAGGCTCTTCTTATGTTCTTATGACAATTCACTTTTTCTCTTAAAGTCAAAGTCAGGCAAGGGAAACTCACAGGATACAACATGGGCTTTCCAGTCTGGAGGCTGGTCAAAGGAAGGGAGAGAACTTTTCCAGAAGCAGTAGCGGTTCTGCAGAGCAGCATTCAACCGCAACCTCCATCATCCCTGACTATGGGCCATGTTGGCTGGGGCTGATGGGAGTTGCAATCCAATGAACCTAGAGGAAGGTTGGGGAAGGCTGCCAGAGCAGGTCTGGGGAAAACTCTCCAAGATTTCAAGCACTGTAGATCAAGTAGTTTCCCCAAGAATTAAATTCTTCCATTGAGACAATTCCCTCCGCCCAAGGAAAGAGATTTTAAACAAAAGACTCTCTCAATCCCTCTAGCTGAAAGGAGAACGAGGTAGGGGGCAAGAGCTTGATAACGATCTACGAAGATACCCAGCACTAGTACTGCATGTGCCTTGCATTAGCCAGTCTAATTGGTCACAAATTGCCACCTCGGGAATGGTATCACTCTTAAGAGGAACGACTTTGACTTTGCTTTACAGGAATTCAGGTTAAGAGCGCCAAAGGATTAAGCAAACCAGCAGTGCACACCTGAGGGGTGTGTGTGTGGGTGAAGCCTTAGAACTTTATAAAGAAGCTTTTAAAGATGACATTGGGGGAGGGAGAATTCCAGGTCTTTATCTCCTCTAAATGTTTTCATGTGCTAAGATAGCAAAACCTCCGGCGCTCAAAAGGAAAGCGCAGTTAGTTCAACTTTCTTTGCCGCAGCTTGCTTCCTGCGAATTCGCAAGAAATCTGATAAACTCTAGTAAATGTTACAAATAGGTCAGCTCCAATTAAGTTTTTAGAACAGAAGAGGATAGCCAGGCGAGAGAAGGAGTTGCCAGGATCCATTACCCACACACATCTGCCTTTTCTTATTCCTTCACTTTCCTTTCCACCCACTTATGCCACCAGATCCTAGAGACTAAGTGGACAATGTTCATCTTCTCCGCAGTACAAGCCCCATCCAGGCTCACTCACTCACACTAAAGCAAGGCCCGCTCAAGGGTATAAAGCCCAAGTTGCTTTTGTTTGTTTGTATGTGTGTGTGGCATGTATGTGTATATACACACATACAGGGGTGGCCACTCTGTGGCTCTCCAGATGCTGATGAACTACAGCTCCCATCAGTCTCAGCCAACACAGCTCATGGTCAGGGATGATGAGAGCTGTAGGCCAGCAGCATCTGGAGAGCCACAGAGTGGCCACCCCTGCACTAGATATGGGGAAAGCTAGCCAATCCAAAGTCTTATATACTGCTGATCATATGATCAGGCCTCCATTACTCCTTTAGTTACTGCTTTGCTTCTTGCTACATGTCTAGCATTTTCACTCTCAGAGTTTAACTCTCTGGCATTTGCAGGTATACTCTCTGAGGATACCGAAGCCACAAGGAAGATACCTTTTGAGCTTCTCCAGCTCCTCAGGGTTGATTTTAGGGAGGAGAAACAGTATGGTGCTAGTGAGACTGGAGCCGGCTAAGAGACTGGGGATGGGAGATTGGGAGCACTCCTATTAAACATGGAATTCCTAATTAGGGATGTCAATTTCAGTTCTCTCAGTTTCTCATTTTTCCAGTCTTACAGTTCTCCCCATTTCTGCAGCAATTTGTGATTTTATTTTTAAATCCTCATGAAAGTTCTCCACTATTTTAGTGCAAATTTCTCCTAACAAACACAGTTTTGTAGGCAGTTTTGACTGAAATGGAAATGGACTGCCTGCAAGTAGATCCCGACTTATGGCTACCCTATGAATAGGGCTTTCATGGTAAGTGGCATTCAGAGGGGGTTTGCCATTGCCTGCCTCTGAGGCTAGTCCTCCCCAGCTGGCTAGGGCCTGCTCAGCTTGCCACAGCTGCACAAGCCAGCCCCTTCCTTGTCCGCAACTGCCAACTGGGGGCAACTGGGCTCCTTGGAACTGTGCAGCTTGCCCACGGCTGCACAGGTGGAAGGGCACGTAACCCTTGAGCCACTCACTGTGGGGGTGATCTTTAGCTGGCTCTTGACACCCAGGAGACATGAGTGCGGATTTGAACTCACAGACTCTGGACTCCCAGCCAGGCTTTCCTCCCCACGGTGCTATACCAGCTTATTCAGTTTTGACTGATGGACACATTTCCCATCATATATGCATGTTTGTATGTTACTTTCACTCGTATATTAATTTTTATGCACTCTTTCCCCTGATATATGCATTTTTGTAAACATTGGCTGGCAAACTGCATTACAAAATTCAAATAAGTGCAAATTTTGAAGGATAGCTGCATTTAACTTCTCATATGTTTAGGAAAATGCAAATTTGATAGATTCTGCTTGAAATGCGAACTGAATCAAAATCCTGCCCATCTCTATATATCTCTGCAACCCTTCAAAGTTCTTTGTGAGCAGCAGAGAGGTGATGGAATTCTCATGGACGGGATGCAGAGTTTTTCTTGCCTTTAAAACATTATTTTGAGGTGGCCCAAAGGGTGTTTGTGAGGATGCTTCCTTTCATTTTACAAAGCCTCTCTCCAGCGATTTGTAGCCTCAAATCTCCCTGGGTGCCTGTGTTTCTTGAAAAGCACGTGACATTCTCAGCTGGCCTCTCCTCTAAGTGCTGGAAGTCTGGCTCCCATGCACCTAACAGCACTTCATTATTAAAGTGAAGACTTTTTATGCTTAAGGATATCTGTGCAGAAAGATTTTTTTTTTAGAAAAGGAAAAGGAAGGACTTCCCTTAAAAACAAAGTGAAAACACACCAATCTTGTGAACTTTGTAGCCGGAATCCTGGCTTCCTGGACTTCATTTAAAGCCAAGGGGAACAGGTCAGGAGTAGAGATGGCCGAATCCATCAATTTCGGTTTCTCATGTTTCAGTCTTCCATTTAGCTCTTCACATTTTCACAGGGAATTTGCATGTTTTAAAAAAGAAGGGTCCTTGCGAAAATTTATCAGCATTTTAGTGTGAGCTTCTCCAGGTATACACATTTGTGTATGCAGCATTGACTAACACATTTTTGCAAGCAATCTTCCCTAATCTAATGCATTTTTGCACATATTATTTGGTTAGAAAGCTTCATGACAAAATCCAGAGAAGTAAACATTTCAAAGGATAGCTGTGTTTTTGGTTTGTGTATTGGTTCAAGAAGTGTGAATTAGTACGTTTCTCATTAAAATTGCAAACAAAATAAAATTTCTACTGCATTCCTAGTCATGAGGTATTATTTGTCAGATTTCCTACACACTATTCACCATGAGGTCCCAGGATGGGTTGCAATAATTTTAAAAAATGCAATGTTAAAACAGTTAAAGCAGATTACAAGTCACGAGAACAGGATGTGTCCTAATATATTGATATAGATATCTCAAGGTAAATCCTCCCATGGAGCTTTTTCAAATCAGGAACCACAGGCAGAGCACTGGGAAAAAAAATTAATGGAAAGATAAACACATACAGGACCTTGGCCACCTCACAATGATAAGATAAGCTCAACTCTGCACCCACTGAAATTCTATAGCACCCTGAGGATCAGGCAGCAAAAATGGAAGCCTCTTTCATGGAGGAAGACTTTTTTTGGGGGGGGGGAAATGGACAGGTTTGAGTACAGCACATTCCTTTCCCCATTCTAGTGACAAAGGTAGCCAATGTTCAGAAACATGACGTTTTTTCTCTCTCCCCCTCCAGCCTCATGCCCCCATCTCCAAGCAAAGAATTCAATTCACTAAGCACTTTGATGATGTAGCAACTCTTCAGTTCAGTCGACATCTTCTGCAACTGATGATTTACCTCACTGGTTAACCCAGCCTTTCCCAACCAGTGCGCCTCCAGATGTTGTTGGACCACAATTCCCATCTTTCCTGACCATCGGCAATGCTGGCTGAGGCTGATGGGAGTTGTGGTCCAACAACATCTGGAGGTACACTGGTTGGGAAAGGCTGGGTTAAACTATAAAAGATTGCGGAGATTTTATCATATGGTATGACTTGCTTTAAGACACAAATTTCATCCGATGCCCTTTAAGTGAAACAATATCCCCATTTACAAAACATAAAAGCTGTTCCTACAATAATGGAGACAAGACTGCCTCATTTTTATTATACAAGAAAGGATACGGCGGGGATGTCTGTGGCACAACAAACACATTGGCCATGACTTTTCACTTGTTTTACAGCTCCTGCTTCCACCTCCAACCCTGAACTCCAAATTTTCAAAATGTGCAACCTTAACCATGCAAAGAAAGCCCAACATTTAAAACTTTTGCCTGGCATTTAATCCCAGGGATGACCTGCAGAACAGAATAAACCTTTTCCCCGCAAAGTCAGGTAAGGTCTTCTGCAGTGCCTGATTTCCTTATTTATTTATTAGTTTTATATCCCCCCCCCTCCTCTCAGTAGAAGCCCAGGGTGGCATTTCCTTGAAAGATTTGTCCATGCAGCCACTTAAGAATGTAGAAAACTGCCTCATACTACTTAAGACCTCAAGCCCACCTACCTCAGTATTTCCTACAACAGGGTTGGGGAGCCCTTTTCAGCCTGAGGGCTGCATTCCCACATGAGAGCTCTGCCGGGAGCCATATGCCAGTGGTGGGTATGCTCCATTCCAGCCCCACAAGGGCCAGAGATTTTAACACTCACTCATACATCTCTCCATTCAGGCAAACAAGAGGCATTAACACAGTTCAAGAGCATATCCTAGCCAGGAAAAAAGCTCCCAAGAAGAGCAGGGAGTGGTAAGCCCTGAGGGCCAAACTGAGAGGTCTGGAGGGCCACATTGAGCCCTGAGATTTCCCATGCTTGGTGTATGTATACATAGCATTTCAAGCAGCGAGTCTTTCCCTGCACTACCTGGAGATGCCAGGGGTTGAACCTGGGATGTTTTGCATGCAAACCACGCGTTCTATAAGGATGTATTATAACTCCACCCGATTTGGTACCCAATTTTCCATTAATTCGTTTATTTGCTACCATTGTGAATCAGATTTTTATGCAGTTATTTCCCAAGGCTATTTTTGGAAATGGATTTTTTTTTTTAAAAAAAATCTTCATCTAAAATATGGATATCAATATTGATAGTTTTATAGATATTTATTTATTTATTACATTTATATACTGCCCCATAGCCAAAGCTCTCTGGGTGGTTTACAGCAATTAAAAACAATAAAAACAAATATACAAATTTTAAAACAAAAAAATATTTAACACAATTTAAAAATGTTTAAAAAACAATTTAAAAACACATGCTAAAATGCCTGGGAGAAGAGAAGATATTTCCTTCAACATCAATATCTTCTTTAATTTATGGATATTTTGTTTCAAAATATTGGCTTTTCCTTTAAAATATCAGTATTTTTTCCTGAGGGAAAACCAAAATGGATTAGTAAAAGCAGCCGCTTGCAGACAAAGAACGAACTCCAATTTATACCAGCCTGTTAGGTCCACAGAATGCTTTTGAAATGGCATTGGCTAAGCATCCCATCCCTAGTGCTCTACCACTAAGCTATGGCCTTTCCCCCTCCAATGGAACACAGAAAGGTGCCTTATATGCCAAGTCATCTGTGTGATCATCTGGTCCATTATTTTCTAAAGTGATTGGCAGTGACTCTCCAGGGCCTTAGACAAAAGTCTTTACCCCATCACCTGGTACATTAACCTTTTATCTAAGAGAGATCAAAGACTGGACATGGGACTTCCTGCATGCAACACATCTGCTCTTCAACTGAGCCATGTGGACTATTCACACCATACATTTAAACCATACCCAATGCACACTTATATAGTGGAGTGGATGAGAGTATTGGATTCCTGCACTGAGCAGAAGGCTGGACTTGGTGGCCTTATAGGCCCAAGTCTACTACTCTATGATTCTATGGCCAATAAACTGTGCTTGAATCCTGGGAAGACACAGGCTGTGTGGGTGGGTGGTTCCTGTTCCACTCCCCTAAAGGAGCAGATGCATAGTTTGGGGTACTCCTGGATACATCTCTGTCACTAGAGGCTCAAGTGTCCTCTGTGGGTAGGAGTGCTGTTTACTAGCTGGGTCTGGTTCACCAGCTATGGCCATTCCTAGAAAAGGATAGCCTGCCCACTGTAGTCCATGCTTTGGTAATCTTGAGGCTGGATTACTGCAATGCTCTCTATGTGGGGCTGCCCTTGGACCTGGTTTGGAAGCTCCAACTGGTGCAAAATGTGGCAGCCAGATTGCTGATGGGAGCATGTGGCCAACAACATCTGACACCATTGTTAAAACATCTGCCCTGGCTGCCCATCTACTACTGTGCCCAGTTCAAGGTCCTTGTATTAATGTACAAAGCACTGGACAACTTAGGTCCAGGATACCTTAGGGACTGCCTGAACCCTTATATCCCAGCTCGGTCACTGAGATCATCTGCAGGAACATTATTGGTCATTCCCTGAGTTGGCAAGGCTCATTTGACACCAAGAAATTGAGCCTTTAGTGTCATTTACCCAGCTCTGTGGAATGCTCTGCCAGTAGAGCTTCAGCAGGCACCTTCTGTTCTGACTTTTAAACACCTGCTGAAATTTTTTTTTATGCTCCAGGCTTATGAAGGCAATTGAGAAGATATCTTTCTGCAATAGTTAGTCAATGATTTCTGATTTTAAATTTTTACATTTTTACTGTATGTGTGTATATGATTGTAAACTGCTTTTATTTTTTTTTATGAATGGCAGTATATAATACTTTTTAAATAAATAAATCACATGACTTCCCCCAAAGAATCCTAAGAACTATGGTTTTCCCCTCACAAAGCTACAAATTCCCAGTAACCTCAAGACACTAAAGTTCCCATTATTCTTTTTTTGGGGGGGAGGGAGTCATACGATTTAAATGTGCATTGGATATGCTTTAAGTGTATGGTGTGGATCATCATACCCCCCCCAACATAACATGGCCATCTGGAAGCAACACACTTAGCAGTTTAAGGCTTCCAAAACTTAGTGATGGGGGAACACCCCCCAAACCACCAGCTGATTTGCCATTTAGGAAAACAGAGAACAGCAACGCTACATGACTGTCACATTGCATGCCAAAGCTTATTTTTCTTTAAGTGGGATTGCTTTGTTCAGATGCTTGGAACTAAAAAACTCCACTTTAAGTATTTCATACATGACAGACAACCAAATCCTGGTACTGGAGACCTCATTTAATTACAACATTTCTCTAGGCATTCTATAAGAGGAAGTCCAAAATAGAAACAGACCACTGAAAGACTCAGTGCACGGTCAGGACTGGAAAAAAAACAACTATGTCAGGCTTGATGATACCTAGTGCAATTTTTAATCTTGTTCCTTTGAATGGTAGCACATGACCTTATGATACCACAAATATCTTTTTAAACTGGAGAGGGGAGGGGTTCAGATGCAGTTTGCTTTGTAGAAGCGAGTCTACACTTTAAGGAAACATCTCCCTTGACACACACACAGCTAGTGGATCCAGGGTTACAAAACTATGCACTGTTCCAATATTTTGTTTAGCATTCATTAGAGTGCTCCCTTGTTTTTGTATACACACCATTGTTATTTATATAGTGAGAATTACAAGTGTTTGAGGGGGCCAGTCTCTGGCTCAAGGGGTTTACAATTTAGAAAAAAGACACAAAAGGAGACAGAGGAAGGGGAGGGAAATGGAAACAGGGATAAATAAAATGGGAAGAATATTGCAGTTACATGTACCTAGGCTTAGTTACAGTGTAGCATATGGCAAACTAGGAGATTGTGCCAAAATGAACTTTTTAAAAATAAGTTACATGGATTTGTATAGCAGAAAAATGATACATGCATCAAAGCAGGCGTCGCCCCAGAAGAGGCGTTTCTTATCCTCTCTCATACATAGGAAGGAATGCCTCTCTTTAAAAATCACATTTGCTATCTGCAGTTTAAGCATCTGCATTAATATTTTTCAAAAAAATTCAGGAGCAACTCACCAGTCAGCATGTTCTAACTCAGTTAACTAAATTGAAACTGACTAATCATTGCATCCCTAATTTTAGCAAAGTTGACAAGAGGAGTGGAGGGCTTTTAACCTCTTCTGCAATAAAAAAGCAAGATAAGCAAGTCGCAAGTAGTAAGCCGTTAGGTGAATCCTACATAGAACAAGACTTACAATTAAATGTTTGCCAATGATTGTTCTGTTGCCAAGAACCTGGACTTAAGTATGCTCACTTACTTCATATTCAGCACTGCCTCCTGAAAAAAAAGCTGAAGCATTTTAGCATTGGAGTTGCAGAAGCTGAACTGTCACAGAATCCCTGTTGAAGGAGCACACATTAACCTGCGTACAATCACACTGAGACTTTGGCTTTAAGAGAACAAACTAAACAAACAAATGAAAGGAAATAAATGTTTGATAGGAAAGATCCCTAGTTTGAGCTAACTAAGGTGGAGATTCAACAAGACCTAGTTTTTCCTGCATCTCAAGAGAAGAGAGATCCGAAAGGTCTCCTCTCCAAGGGAAGACTGGAAGAAGAGCAAAAGGAACAAGGAAGCGAGGCTGGCAACCCTCAGAGTATCAATGTATCTCTGGAAGGAAAATCAAGGGAAAGAACAGTATAGGAAACATGGAGGTTCCTCTCTTTGTCTGCTCTTCCCCATGCAGACTCATCAGCCTTCAAGCCAAGCTGAGTCACATCCCAACACTTCCAACAAACCAAGCCCATCTTGCTTTTTCTCTCTTTACTGCGCAAAAGAGTAAGCATGGCAACAGCAGGCCTATAAACATTCTAAGAGATTTGCTACAAATCAAGCTTCAAAACTCAGTAAGAGATTACAGATTGTATCCAACAAAAGTCACTGCACTTGCCCATCAATGTTTGCTCACACAAGGGAATTTCCCCTCCCTTCTCCTCTCCCTCAGGTATCTCCCCAAATCTATTCTGGAGGGATGGGGGAAAAGACAGAATAGCTTTGGGGGATCTGGGGGTACACAAAGGCAGGAAAGGGAGGGATGTTCCAATGCATAAGCGGAGATCATTGTGCCAGTACAGTTACTTTGCAGGCTACAACGCTAAGGTTTGTTTTCTTAAAGCATGCCATGCACAGGCTGACTTTAAAATGCCATAAAAAAACTAGCTGTTGTACAGATGTGCAAGGAAGTTGCACTTCTGCTGTAATATGCAAAGGGAGACATCTCCATGAGATTCAGAGATCATCCCCTCAATTCAGCTAGATCATCCTTCCCCAATCTGATGCCCTTCACATGTTTTAGACTCCCGTTCCCATCGGCCCCAGGCAGCATGCCAAATGGTCAGGGATGATGGGAACTGTAGCCCAAAGATATGAGGGTTCCCCAGACTGGGAAGGCTGTGCTAGATTTCAGTCTACACAGGCATAGTCCACGTTGTTTTTATGCCCAATGCAATAACTGTTATTATTAGGTATCCCTGTAGTGGTAAACATCTGAATGACTTCAACATTACCAGTTGCCTGCCCTTTAATAGTAATCTGTCACAATGCAGGCCATCCGACCCTCCCCCTCATCTAACAGGGGGGCTGGCCCAGATTCAATCAATGCAGTAGTTCATGTTCATAAAGAAATAGTACTAGGTTTGTAATGCTTGCATATTTTCAAGTAAGAGATGTCCTAAATAATTCTCTAGCTTGGAAATCAACATGATCGATTGAGACAGGTAAATGATTCTGAAAGTTTAATCTAGGGAAACCCAAACAAATGTTATTCCAAATACATCATTTTTTATCGTACAAGGGAGAAGATAAAGTAGAATATACTCAAAAAGGGCAAGCAATGTTAGAACAAATTTCATAAGACACATGGAAATATATTTGTAAAGTCTGATATGCAATTTCACTATTTGTCAGTTTCAGGGCTGGGGGCTGGGCAGTAAAGAAGCAGCCGGCAGTTAACTGGCAATAAATCAGTCAAGGCCAGGCAGATAACGGAGGCCGGCTGGCAGAAGAAAGACTTGACAAACTAACCAGTAGCAGTGTCCAAGAGCACCGTCCAGGTAGGGAAGCAGAGTTCAGAAAGCCAGGGGTCCAGTCTGAAGGTCTAGAGACTAGTAACGGTGTTACATGCGAGGGGTCACAACCGACATTGTAGTCAGCAGTCTGCAGCAGCCATGAACTGCCTTTTATAACAGACTCCCTAAGCCAGGTGCCCATGATTAGTCTCCTAGCTGCTCAGGGCTGCTTGTCCTTAAATGACCCGACCTCTTCCTTCGTTGCTGTGCTACTCGCTGGCGTCTCCTTTCTGCAGGGGGGAGGGGAGCCTCCTGTTCATGCCCAGAATCCGATTGAGGGGCTTCAGCCAGGTCCTGGACATTCTCCAGCTGGGGAAGAGCCAGAGTTGTGTCCTCAGGGCTTCCACTAGTTCCTTCTCCTGGGTCTGCCAACTCTGCCTCTTCCTCCTCCTCCGAGTCCTCTGAAGGGGCCATGTCACTATTGTTAATAGAGGATTCATTAAAGTTGTTGACATCACTCTTCTAAGGGTACCTAGGATTTAAAATACCTGTTGGATGGTCACAGCAGAGTTTACCCACTGTTGGAGAACTTGTTTAGAGACTAAAGAAGTTTTGACTAGAAATTATATTTAACATTAATAAGAATACATGTGACATGTAATGTAAGATTTATGTAACTTTAAAGTTGACAATGAAGACATTGAACTTGCAAAGGATTATCAATACCTTGGCACAGTCATTAACCAAAATGGAGACAATAGTCAAGAAATGAGAAGAAGGCTAGGACTGGGGAGGGCAGCTATGAGAGAACTAGAAAAGGTCCTCAAATGCAAAGATGTATCACTGAACACTAAAGCCAGGATCATTCCCACCATGGTATTCCCGATCTCTATGTATGGGTGTGATGGTTGGACAGTGAAAAAAGAGGATAAGAGAAAAATCAACTCCTTTGAAATGTGGTGTTGGAGGAGAGCTTTGCACATACCATGGACTGCGGAAAAGACAAATAATTAGGTGTTAGAACAAATTAAACCAGAACTGTCACTAGAAGCTAAAATGATGAAACTGAGGTTATCCTACTTTGGACACATCATGAGAAGACATGATTCACTAGAAAAGACAATAATGCTGGCAAAACAGAAGGGAGTAGAAAAAGAGGAAGAACAAACAAGAGATGGATTGATTCCATAAAGGAAGCCACGAATCTGAACTTACAAGACCTGAACAGGGTGGTTTATAACAGATACTATCAGAGGTCGCTGATTGATAGGGTCGCCATAAGTCGTAATCGACTTGAAGGCATAATAACAACAAAATTATGAAACTGTTTAGGCCCTTTTTTGTTAATGTATCTAAAAGACATTGCAATGGATAAAAAATAAATTACTTTTATATATGATATTGACAGGCGGGATATTATATGCAAAATATTGGAAAAAATGGGTGAACAGTTGTTGAATGGAATCGTTAATGAAACATTAATAAACTTTTGAGTAAAATTACTGGAGACAAAAGGGTTAACAGGTTACAGCAAGAGGGGGATTTATCCAATAGTTTTTGGAACAGGATGCAGGTTATAATTCGTTTCTGTTATAAGGGTTTAAATTGAAGTTCATGATTAAGGTTGCGGTTACCTTTAACTGAAGTACAGAGAGTCTTAAAAACTGCACAGTCTCTCTGGTCTGCTTTATCTACCATTTAATTACTGTCACTAATGTTTTCTTATCAATTAGCTATGTAGTTAATTATATATGTTTAATATGTTTTATGTATGTATGTATGTATGTATGTATGTATGTATGTATGTATGTATGTATGTATGTATGTATGTATGTATTTATATGTTTCTTTGGTTTCTTTTTTGTATCATAGATGCATGTTAGTTTTGCATTTCCTGTTTTTATAATAAATTCAGAAAAAGAAAATGGTTCTAGCCATTTGATTTTTTTCTTTAAAAGTTTCACAGCTTTCCTTCCTCATTGCACCTCTCCAAATTTGAATCTCCAAATTTGCCTAAAATCTCACTTTAGGCAAAATTCAGTAATAGGTCTGCTGCTCAAAGGAATGCAATCAATGCACCTTTGTTGTAAGTCCTTCTGAATTTATATCATGTGAGATAAACAACAAGGAGAGGTGCTTTAAGTGGCAGCACAGTAAACTTTATTTTTTGCCAAATGCAAGGCAAATAGGCCTGGCATTGGCACATAGCCTTCTTAGGTTCGTCACACTGCTGCATGCCCTTACTTCCTTGAGAAGCATCGAGCTCCAGCAGCAATTATGCTCTCAGTCATGATTTCATTACTCCCACAATACCCCACATGCTGCATCTGTTCAGGGGATTGTGGGAAAAACAAAATGGCAGGTGCTGCCTGGCAACTGCTCACAGGATCTTTGCTGCTCTTTTCAGTTAAAGAAAAGTCCAGCACACATTTGTTGTGCGACAAGATAGGACTGCTGTGAACCTGGAGGGTGCATTCACCCACTCACATACCAGGGGGGTCCACATTGCTGAGGGGACCTTCAAACCTGCAGCTAGCATACAAGGCAATATACAATTCCAACCATGACAACACTGACTAGAACTATGAACTGGGGACCCTTCAAGAAGTTTAGAACAAAGTTGCATACCAACAGGAAAATAAAACGTTAAAAATGCCCAATATTAAAAAGCTTGCATAAAATAGAAAGGGTTGTATCCAGTGAAGTTGTCCCATTAGCGCATTAGGAAGCGAGACTGTTAAACCAATCTGGAAACTGCAGCTCTGTAAGGACTAGAATTCCTTCCTCCCAGGGAACTCTGGGAATTGTAAGTCTGTAAGGGGAAAAATGGGACTCCTAACAACTGTCAGCACCCTTAACTAACTATAGTTCCCAGGATTCTTTGAGGGAAGCCATGAAGGTTGAAAGTGGTAGTTATCTATTATTTATAAATATATTTGTAGGCCGCCATTTCATTTAAAAACACCAAAGCGGTTTACAAGTTAAAAAATCTGTACAGTAAAAGTCATTAAAATACAGTAAAAACAGAGGTCAGCTCTTGCAAAAAGGCATCTTCTTAATTGCCTGCATAAGTCTGGTGGAACAGAAAGGTTTTCAGTAGGTGCTTAAAAGTTAAAACAGAAGTTGCCTGCTGAATCTCTGACGGCGGAGCATTCCAGAACTGGGCTGATGATACTGAAGGCTACATTTCATGTTGATGTTAAATGAGCCTCGCCAACTCAGGAGATGATCAAAGCTGCTCCTGCAGATGATCTCTGTGACTGAGCTGGGATATAAGGGTTCAAGCAGTCCCTAAGATACTCTGGACCTAAGTTGTTCAGGGCTTTGTAAATTAATACAAGGACCTTGAACCCGGCTCAGTAGTTGATGGGCAGCCAGTGACAAGTTGTCAGCCATGTGCTCCCATCAGCAGTCTGACTGCCACATTTTGCACCAGCTGCATCTTCCAAACCAGGGGCAAGGGCAGCCCTACACAGACTGCATTGCAGTAATCCAGCCTCAAGGTTACCAATACATAGACTACAGTGGTCAGGCTATTGCTTTCCAGGAATGGCTGTAGCTGATGAACCAGACAAGGCTGGCAAAAAGCACTCCTACTCACAGAGGATATCTGGGCCTCTAGTGACAAACATGAATCCATGAGTGCCCCTAAAGTGACGGACCTGCTCCTTCAGAGGGAATGTAAACCCCCCCCCCTCCAGAACAGGAGCTCTAACTAGCCTATCTCTCGGTATTATACTGCTTTAAATGGATAGTGCAGATAGAGCCTAAATAAGGCTTCCCTCCTTCATTTCTTTCAGGTGCGCGCTGAAGAGGTTTCTTTTCCAATCTGCTTTTGGTTAAGGCAAGGCCAGGGCAGCTGTTAATTTGAGGACTGCATTGCTTTTGTGTTGGGAATTGGTGGGTCTGGTTTGTGTGGTTGTGGTTTATGTCATCATTACTATTTGCTACTCTATTTGTCTTTTATATTTAAAGCAGTTTCAACTGTATATTGATTTTAACTGTGGAGATGTTAATGTTGTTTTTATTGTTTTTGTTTTGAAATTCCTTTTTTGTGTGTAACACATTTTGGCGGGATCTGCAATCAAAGCAGCACAAATGTCACTTAAATAAAATAGATAAATATTAGGACCAGATGTTGCATTAGTACTTTCAAGTATGCAGGGTCAGTATTGCAATCGTACACCAGTAAGGTTGCCAATGCCAATATTGTCCTCTCCCAATTTTGTTTTGATAGTAATTAAGAAGTTAAACTCTTTTGCACCCCTTTAGGATGCACACCTTAACGTGGTGAGGGGGTTTGACAGTGTTGAAGAAGCTGAGAGCAATGCCATCAGGAGTCTAAACCAAGAGGCTAGACTCCTAGCAGGGGCACCCAAGGCAGAATGGTCAAAGCTGAGACACTTTGCATCCAAAGATGCATCCAAACTCAGAGGAAGGCAATGGTAAACAACCTCTGATACCTCTTACCACGAAAACCCTATATACAGAGTATCCAAAATGCAACATGAGATAGTGCTGGAAGATGAGACCCCCCCTGGTCAGAAGGCACTCACCGAGCTACTGGGGAAGAACAAAGGAAGCCACAGACCTAAACTTACAAGATCTGAACAGGGTGGTTCATGACAGATGCTCTTGGAGGTCACTGATTCATAGGGTTGCCATAAGTCATAATCGACTTGAAGGCACGTAACAACAACTCTTTTGCACTAGCCTCCACCTCCAAGTCTGCTCTGGGCTCCATACACAAGTTAAGAAGAGCCTACTAGATCAGGCCAAGAGCCCATCTAGTCCAGCATCCTGTTCTCACAGTGGCCAACAAGCTGTCCATGGGAAGCTTGCAAGCAGGACCTGAGCACAAAGAGCACTCAGAAGTTTTTATTTTGGGAGTCAGCAAGCCTATACAACAACTCAGCATATACCAAGAAAATCTTTGCTGTGTTCTAACAGAAGAGACAGACCACCAGGAAGAACACTTGTAGCCATTCATTTAATTTGTCGTAAGCTAGAAGAAATTTGCTCTTAAGCATTAAACACAGAGTGTTAAAACATAATTGAATATGCCCTACAGAAAGCTGAGCAAGAATACATGGATTAGTCTTGCTCAGCAATATTTTATTTTATATATAAAAAAATTAGTGATAGTTTTAGCACAACCCCAAATATAGAGCTGACTGCTACATGGATCATCTCACCAATCATAAACAGGATAAAGCCCACAAAGTGTTGTTTACATAATCAAGAACATTTGCTTTGATCAAAGGAGACAAGAACTGTAGAGCCAGAGCAACGTCAGCTGCCACAGATATCGTTATTGTGTAAATTTTATTTACACACACATTCGCATTGTGCGAGAGTGAAGTATGCAGTATTTCACTCCACAGATCTTGCATGGTCACCAATAACCAGCTTTAGTGCATCAACAATATTTTAGCATAAATAACAAGACTCTGTCAACAAGTAACCAGCACTCAAATCTAAGAAACTTTCCACCTATGAAGTGTCTCTGAAGGACCCATTAATGCAGCCCCCTTCAAAACTGACAGTACCTTCTAGAAGACTCCCAAGCCCTTGCCAAGTGTCTGTTTCGTGGCAACTGTCCAGCGATTCCTGTATACAGGCCTAGCATCTGCACCTGGCATCCTAGGGCAGCTGCTAGGGCTCCAGGGCCCCAACAGGGCTCATCAATGTTTAAACCGGCCCTGGGCTCTCCATATCAGACAGCTGGGTCTGTGATCCCCTATTTTAATTTTGCAGTGCTCCAGAGTAACGCCACATTGAACACTCCAGGGCATTGCAACGCTGCAGTCACTGTGACAATCACCCCAAGAGGAGGGCCACCAGAGTGCACTTTGGCCACATCCCCCTCAATCCTGGAGCCTCCCCTATGTGTGCATACATTTTATTACTGCATATATGGCAAGTGCATAGATCAGAGAAACAGGAACTCCCTGGCTGCTCTAGAAATCAGATAAGGATGTAACATACTCAGCAGCTGCAGGAAGAAATTGCTTGGGGAGGGAGCAACTCCCAGCTGCTGATTCTCTTCTGACACACATCTCCCAAACATTGGACACCCTTCGAGATTATCGTACTACACAAATCTGACAGCCTCTGCATTCATGCTGGGAAAAGGTATAGAAAAAGATGGAAAGGTACAAAAGAGGGCAGCCAAAATGATCAGGGCACTGAGTATCTAAGATGAAAGGTTACAAAGTTTGGGGATATTTAGCTTGGAGAAGGGAGCAAGTAAGAGGGGTGACAAGACAAAAGTGTTTAAGATTATGCACAGTGTAGAAACACTGGATCCAGGGCTAGGTCATTCTCGCTCGTAATACTATGACCTGGGATCATCCGATGAAGCTGTAAGATTCAGGACAGATAAAACAAAGCATTTTTCTAACATAGCACATAGTTAAACTGTAGAATTCACTGCCACAAGAGTTGGTGATGGCCATAAACTGTGATGACCATGGACCTTCAGTGTAGTGGCACCTACCCTTTGAAATCCCCTCCCCTTAAATATTAGAAAAGCGCCATCTCTGTTATCTTTTCGACACCTACTGAAGACTCTCCTCTTTCAACAAGCCTTTCAAGTTGAAACCTTATACCAGTCTGCATCTGTGTTAGAATTACTTTTAATATGTTTTTAAACCTTTGCTTTTGTTTTATAAAAGATGTCCTTAAAGCTTTTAAAAAAATGTTTTTAAAGATGTTTTAATATATTTTAAAGTCTGTTTTTATGATGTTTTAAAGTGTTTTAGTGCTTTTGTTTGCCGCCCTGGGCTCCTACTGGGAGAAAGAGCGGGATATAAATAAAATAATAAATAAATAAAATAAAGGGGATTAGACACATTCATGGAAGATAAGGCTATCAATGGTTGCTAGTCATGATAGCTATCCAGGGATGGAATTTTCTGAAAAACCATGTCATGCTTATCCACACAGATTTTTTCCCTAATTCCCATCTCATTCCTTTATCTCAATGAGTAGAGGTGTTTTTTACCAGTTTCCATTAAAAGTGCAAAAGATTCTCACACATCATACACATAATAACATGCACATATAAACTAGGTAGCACATAAACAGATACATACAGATATTAAATTACACTGCCGAAATCTTAATTCTTTTATACATGTTTTGTGCATAATTTTGCACATAATTAGATGGGCTTAAAAAAAACCCCAACAATACAAAAGCAGCTCAGATATAAGCTCAGTGGTCCAATGAAGGTTAAATCTGATTGGGCTGGAACCATTGAAAACAGATTCCTCCTCCATCCCTCTGAATGAAACCCTGGAGAGTTGCTGCCAATCAGTATAGGCAAGCACTAAGCTAGATGGAACAATGGTCTGACTCAGTATAAGGCTGCTTCCTATGTCCTTATGTCTAAAACAACTAGTCTAACTAAACACTTTAAACTAAACAGAAGAGAGAATACTAGCAACACAAAAATGGAACAGGAGCATACCAACCACTGTATTCCAGACAATGCACCTGTATCCAATAGCTTGGATCTGAGACTTGGCCTTGATACACCTAAGGACCCCACCCAACTCTCACCTGGGGTACAGACGGCGACTAAACATTACAGCTTGTGCCACACCAAATTTTTAAGCAAGTTTCATTTTGAAATTTTAAATCCCTCCCAACATTTGAGGGTCAGAAAAAAACATGACTATTATTGTGCATCAACTTAAGAACAGTCAAATGACGGTTGTTAAAGCATTAAACGAAGGCCTACTATACCTTCATGAAACATTTTACCACATAAACTGAACCCATTGTACTTAAAGGAAGAGCAATTACAATACTTAGGCTTCAGTCATATTCACATTAACCTGGAAGCAAGCCCACTAAACTGAATGGGACTTACATCCAAGTAGACATGCCTAGGATTGTACTATAGCACTGCAATCCAATGTGCTTCTACTCTGAAGTATCCCTGAATGCAATGGGGCTTATTCTCCAGTAGAGATGGAAGAATCTGTCAATTTCCGTTCTCTCACTTTCTCATTTTTCTAATCTTAAATTCTGTTCTCCACATTTCTGCAGCAATTTGAGATTTTTTAAAAGTATTTTTGCATGAATTTCTCCTAAAACGAACATTTTTGGTATGCAGTTTTGACTAATGTACACGTTTGCATGCAGTTTATTGTAGTATATTGCATTTTATATGTTATTTCATCAATAGATTCATTTTGTGCATATTTTCCCCTAATATATGCAGTTTTGTAAACATTGCTTGGTTGGAGAACTGCAAAATTCAGGTAAGTGTGAACTTTGAAGGATGGCTGTGTGTCGATTCTCATATTATTCTGGAAAGTTCAAATTTGATTAATTCAGCTTTCAAAATTCTCCCCCATGCCTACTCTCAGGCAAATGAGTATAGGATTGCAGCCTAAATCTCAACTATAATTGTTAACTAGGGTCCTGCTCTCATCTATAGCTCACATTCACATCCCGCCAAATTATTCTCAAGGCCAGATTATGATGTTCTTTGTCATCCACTAAAAACTCCCCGAACTGATACGTTACTTTTCCAATAAATAAAGCTGTATGGTACCAAGCAATTTAATTCTCATAGATCCTAGCAGCATACAATGCTGTGCTGAATTTTCTCAAGATTTGAATTTCAGCACGCGCACACACACATATGATGAAGTAAAGTTTCCTGAGCCCTAGCCAAAATATTACATTAATCTCAGCATGGGCAAATATGTCAATTTCAGTTTCTCATTTTTCCAATCTTAAATTCTATTCTCTGCATTTCTACATCAGTTTTCAATTTTTTTAAAAAAATCTTCACAAAAATTCATTAGCATTTTACTGCTGAGTTCCCCTAATACACACATTTTTAGAGCATTTCCCCCTATAACATTTCTGTACGCTAGTTTCACTATTCTGTGCATGTACATGCACACTTTACCCTAGCATCCCCATTTTTGTACACGTTACTTGGCTAAAGAACTGCACTGCAAAATTTGGACAAGTTTGAATCTCAAATGGTAGCTGTGTTTTGGTTCGCATATTGTTTCAGAAAGGTGAATTCGGCAAGTTTGCCTTTAAATGTAAACTGAAGGTGGGTTTCCAGGGCAAGCTGCACTGAAATGAATGGCAGCTTCTCTTCATTTCTAGTGGGCCCAAGAGGTTTTGCCACCTGAGATGGTGCTCTTCACCAGATGGTGCCCTTCACCAGTCCACATACAGGAGGTGATTAGACAGGTAGTAGAAACTCATTCACTCCCAGTGAAGACTGGTAGCTCCGATGTCAGCCGGGCATTGAATCAGTGCCAGGTTTTAGTCTGAATTTTCAAGCACCTTGGACAGCTCCTTGAAGGTTTGGACTAAAACCTGGAGCGGATTCACTGCCCCACTCATACCAGAACCACCAGTCTCCACTGCCAGCTCCTACACTGGTGACGATACAGCATCTTCCACCAGGAAACATCATTCCTTCCAGCAAAGGGAAACAGGTCTCTGTGTTTGGGGGGGCACACCCAGGAGGAACCAGTGGGTTGGCTGCCATGACTACCCCCTTCTGAACATGTACCCCATTCTCCCTAATGATGGCCTTACCAATGACCTTTTCGTCTCCATTAAACTTCTAGGTTAGTGCTACATCAGACATTGAGAGTAGCTTGTTTCTGGGCAAACCTTCAAATACATTTAGCAGTCTAATTAAATAGGCCAATAAAAGGAGGGGGGGAAAGTAGAAGAGACCACTACGCTTCAAGAAGTTTTTTTTTTTTTAAACTGGGCTAAAAAACCATCTCCCACATTTAGCTTGATAATCCTCTCTACTCAAGCTATGTGCCTGGTTGGAATATTTAATAAGACACATAAGGTATACTAATTCAATTTCTGTGCAGAAAGGGATTTTTTTTAAAAAAAACACCAACACATTTTTAAAAGGCATCATAATCTTTGCTAAGATACATGCACTCTCCGACATTTAGCATCTCCAAGTTGGAGTTAAAGTCTCAGACTGCAAAGATAATTTAAGCCATGCATGTGTGTGAGAGAGAATAGCTGCTCTTTGGTAAAAGGCTGCCAAAATTAAATTGGAAACGAAATAGCACTTTGTAGTCATTGGCTGCTCAGCAGGGTATGTCTAGTTAAAAACCTGAAGTGAAAAGGGTGATTGACCTACATTGCTACCAACTTTGTGCAGCTGCACTTTCGTATTTCCATTGCATTTGATGAAGCTCATTAGTTAATGCAACTAAATTACCTATACTTGCCAGACATTCATCTATTTTATGCCACATGACCAGATACTAACATAGGCAGCCAAGCTACACAATGCCTTGCTATGCAGCTGCCTGGAAACGTTATTTGCTCCTGTACAATGTGTGCACAACAAAAATTGCCCCAGAAGTGGTTCTGGAACATAGAAAAGTCCCTTGTATTTGCCCACCAAACTTGCAGCAGCTCTTCAGGATTTCAGGCAGGAGTCTCTCTGAGCCCTACCTGGAGATGTTGGGGATTGAACCTAGAACTTTCTGATGCAAAGCAGATGCTCAGCCACTGAGCTATGGCCCTTGCGAATATGTAGGTGGCAAATTTGATCACAATGCTGGCATGCCATATGACAAACTGGAAGGGGAATAAAAGGCTTTGTGTGTCATGGGGAGAGATGGAAGGGTCATTCTATTTCCAATCCATGTCAGTTTTGCAAGTCTGATTTATTACATACATATTTAAATGCATACTTAATCTCAGTGTGCTTGCAGTTCTAAAGACATTTTATACCAAGGTATGTATTTTGCAACATGTTTTGGTACATTTTTTTGCACCAAGAATTTACACTGCAAATTTCAGGGAAGTGCAAAAATCCAAAGAATAATTACAACCTGATCCACCTATTAGTCTAGAAGGTACCAATCAGGTCAGTTCACAATGGAATTCACAAACATTGAATTCCTCAGGCACCTGCAGCCCTAGTAATGAGACTATGCTTTTCCAAGCAATGTCTTCGGGGGGCTGGAATTGTGAAAGACAAAGTTAAATGGAGTTGGAACTGGCAATTCTCAGGGTATCTGCACACCACAGACGAAATGCTCATACCCTTCCCTCCTAGAGGGAAGTTGTAGTTCTGCAATGGCACACTGTGCACCCTCAGCAAAGTTCTCAGCACCTGAACCATACTAGTTCTCAGGATTCTTTGGGGGAAAGGCAAAAAAGTTGATATAAAGCACGTATGTTTGCATCCAATTTGTAGATTGTACCCAAAGTCCTACTATCAAATTCTGCTCAATTTCTATCCTTGCTGAGGTCAGGCAATGTTATAGTAATGTAGGATGCTACTTCCTGAACACTGTTACTCCAGCACTATGGAATCTGAATCCCCCCCCCATTCCTATTTCAGTGAGTTGCAATCCTTCCTACAATAACCCTGGGATTGGGAACAGAGTTTGATACTCATAACTGAGGCCACCTAAGGTGACTTCAGATCTGGAGGAGAGTCACACTTCAACCAGCAAAAGGCTTTACTCTATAGCCCTCTTCATGTATTCTCTAAGCATATTGAGTGAGAGAGAGAGAGAGATATGCCCCATCATTGTTCCCATGGTCCTTCACAAATTGGGAGTGTGGCTGTGCGAAGTGGAGAAGTGGGGAGCCTGCTGCACTCATGGAGGCTCGTAGCACATCCTAGAACTGTTGACTTTCCAGGGTTCTAAAATGTGTGGGGAGTTTCCATGAGTATAGGAGGCTCCCCACTTCAAACAGCTGCTTTACAACTTGTGGAGGACTAGAATGATGATATGGCGGAACTAGTGAGCTCGTTCCAACAGCCCCCCTCCCGCATGTTTAGTTTACTCACTTAAAGAATGCCTGAATTGATTTAAAATTACATTGGTGTTTTCAGAGCTGGACATGGTAAAGTAAGGAGGAGAGCCATGGTTCTTTAAAAAAAAAAAAGTTCAGAGATGTGCAATGGATGCAAGTGAGCCAATGGCAGCTCTTCAGCTCATGGCCACTATAAGAGTCATTGTACACCATTTTATGGCATTAAAATACTGGCAGTAGTGTGAAGGGGAAACAACCAACACAACTATTATTACATTTACATCCCACCTTTCTTCCGAGGAGCTCAACGGGGCATACAAACATGGCTCTTCCCCTCCCTATTTTATCCTCGCAACAACCCTGTGAGGTAGGTTAGGCTGAGAAACAGTGACTGGCCCAGTGAGCTTCATGGCTGTGTGAGGATTTGAACCCTGGTCTCCCAGATCCCAGTCCAACACTCTAACTGCCATACCATACTGACTCTGTAATGGAGACAATGAGTGAAAGGGATTATAGCCATTTCTGCATGTTCCATGGTGATAAACCAGGGTTTGTTACAACATCGGCACCCAACAGCAAATCTGGACTCTCGTGAAGCGAACCAGTGATAGAATAATTGCTTCACACGCAGAAAGTCCCAGGTTCAGTCCCCAGCATCTTCAGGTAAAACTGGGAGAGTCTCCTGCCTGAAATCCTTAAGGGCCACTGCCTTGTTTTCAGTTACCCTGTTTGCAACATTCAGAGCTTACATTTTTAGTTGTATATTTAGTGACCATGCATATACACCTAAAAAAAGGTAATGTGTGAAGAGGTCCTTTGAATCCATAGTACATACTTGCAACTACAAGTACACCTGATACTCCTTGTTTTAAATGAATAATCTTCCAAGCCTGCAATGTTGTTACCAAGGTGTTAACAGATTTTCACTTTCAGTACAATGTTGCTCTTGTTGAAGAGGACGTGCCGCCAATCTGAATGAAAGGCAGGTTGCAAGAGATCATCACGCTAAGCAACCATTCCTCCTCATCTCTAAAAGGGGGATGTATCTGTGTAAGTGAAGTGTTCTAGAAGTTAAATGGAGGAGTAAATGCATTTTAAAAAAAAAGTTATTTCTTTTGCCTTTATAGTTCCTAGCTTTCTTGGTTGGAATTTCTAAAGGTGCCAAAAGTCACTCAAGCGGCAAAAGACCTCTCCTCTCTATGACGTCTCTACAGTTAGAAAGGGATTACTACTGGTTTTCTGCAGAACAGTGAGTGAAGGCAGTGTGGTATAGGGGTTAGAGTGTTACAGGATCTGAGACACCAGGGTTCAAATCTCCACTCAGCCATGAAGTTCTCTGGGATTAAAAATGAAATGAAATGCCCCACTGGGACATTGTATTGTTTGAATGGTATTTTATGTTTTATTGTATATTTTGTACGTTACTTTGATATTTTATATGAATTGCCACCTACCTTAGTGTTTATTCATAAAAACAAGCTTTAAGTTGTTTTTATGATGAAGTAAGTGGGTTTTTTTTATGATGTAAGCAGTTCCCAGGTCCCTTCTATGTTGTGCGACTCTGGGGGTGAGCTGTGTTTGGGTCCTGGGTGAGAGCCAGGATGGATGGATGGAGTCCTGGGTGAGAGCCAGGACCCTGTGAGGGTGTGTATGTTAGAAGCAGAAGGGACTGATATGGGGTTTATTTAATAGTAATCTGTATTGGTGCTACACTTGTATATGTATTATTGTGTATTTTTGTAACATTTGTTGTTTAAGCTTATTTTGTATTACTTTACATTTTGTAGTATGATAGTGATTATTTCTGTACATTTTTGTCATTTCTATGGTTGTAAACCGCTTTGAGTGCAGTGATGTGGAAAGGCGGTATACAAATTAAAAATGAAATGAACGAAATGAAGTGACCATGAGCCCGTCTCTCTCTGCTCTTGGCCTAACTTAGCTCACAGAGTTGTTAGCTAAGCCCTGTTTAAAAATGAGGACGGGGAGACCAGTGTATGCCATCTTGAGCTTCTTGGAGGAAAGGTGGGATATAAATGGAATAATTAAATAAACTTCTTCATTTTAGCTCTATTTTAGCATTTGACACACACCCATACATATATTAGAAGAACGTATTCTATTATTAGAAGCATATATATTAGCTTAATTTTTGACATAAAATCCCTTTTTAAATTGATTGGGCTTTGGGCTCACTGAAAACAGGCAAGCATTTTAAATAAAAGAGAACTAAGAAAACAAATGTACACTTTCAAGTTCTCCATCATCCGTACCTGCTAATCTAGATAGCAAGTCACGTGGAACACATTTTAAACATCATCAGCATTGTTTGGTCTGTGGATTTTTGCAATGCAAGTCCATTGGTTTCCAAAGTTATTTTATTTATTTTAAGAATACCTGGAGGCCTACTAGGAACTCTACCACGTTTTCAGTGCAGCCGCTTCTTGCAGAAGTGAAAGAAGCTTACTCCCTCATCATGCATAACAATTTATGCTAGGGTTCCCCAGAAGATAGATAAGAGGTTATTCAGTGAAAAGACCAGCAATGATGGACGGGCTTCCTTGAAGACTGCTTGCCCATCACTACCAGTTGTCTCCTGCAACATATAGATGTACATGTGGTGTAGTCTATGGGTCACACTCTCAGTTCCAGTGGGGCAATAGCATAGACTAACAAATCTGTCTCTTTTTAACTAATGTGCATTCTAAAACACACTCTAGAATCCTCTGTAATGCACTGACATGCCATGGTGGGTATGTGGATGTTCTTAAAGTGAAAAGGGTTCCCTGTACATGGAAAATGTAGAACTACTACTTGAGAAGGAGAAATAGAATAAAAGATCAATATGTAAAAGGAGACCAATATGTCCATGTTTGATTCTGAAAATGTTAACTACACAACAATTAGCTTCTTTTTTTAAAAAAAGGACCCGCAATTGCAAGAGAGGAAAAAATGCTTGGTGGAGGGACAGTTCAATTTCACAACTCCAGAAGCTGCATTTATTGTTATGGCCTGTTCTTCCAGCATTTTGGCAACTCATGCCAAAATGCCGATAAGAAAACTCACTGTCAAAGCATCACAGAAACACCCAACATTTACCAACTAAAAATGCCACCACAGAACTACACCAGAAAGACAGATAAACCTACCTTAATTCCTAAAACAAAGCACTCAAAGAAAAATGTTTTAAACTTTAATTTAAATGCCTTGCTGTTCCAGACTAAGGATGATTACTTCTCTAAAGTGTTCCATTAAAGGTGCCTGACACAGAGAACACATCAGGACATGTCTTAACCATCTAACTGGTGTGCAGGTGGAATGGTTTTTTAAAATCAATAATAAAGTGCTCTGGGAAGCAGAAATTAGCTCACTGGCTCTCCCCAAAAGATACCACAAAGTAGTGCCAATGCCATTCACGTTACCAAAAGTGGAAACACCAAACACAATTTTTTCTAATTTGAACCAAGGAATATTACTAGTTTCGTCCTCAGGTACAGAAAAGACATCAATAAAGGTCATAAGAAGCCTTTTTTTGACAAGTTAGGGGAGCATTAATAGAGGTTATATAAAGCAACCCTCTAAAGCAGGGGTTCCCAAACTGCAGTCCACGGAGCACAATAGTTCATGAGCTTCATTCTAGGGCTTTGTGGCATGTCCGCATTATATCGATTCTTACTTGTATTTTATGACTTCTTTTATTTCTTATATTGTATTTTATGGTACTACAATTTAAATTATATGGAATACAAATTATGATGCAATATAAGAAGCAATAAAATACAATTAAAAATCATACAGCATCTAGCGCAGCACATTACAATTGCTGCCACAGGCAAAACAACCATTGCTAAGACCATCAGCAATTTTCAAGCAGTCTGTGGGGGAAAAAAAGATTGGGAACCACTGCTCTGAAGGTAAGTGAGGAATTTTATTCTTCTAGTTAAAATGATGGGTTTTGATACCACAAGATGTAGTCACAACCACCAACTTACATGGCTTTACAAGAGTGTGAGTTGAAATTCATGGAGGACATGTCTAAAAGTCATGATGGCTATATGTTACCTCCAGGTTCAGAGATCGCATGCCTCTGAGTACCAATGTCTGGGGAACATCAGTGAAGAGAGGGCTGTTGCAGTCATGTCCTGCTTGTGGCCTTTGCTTGTGGGAAAGTGCAGGGTGCCGTTGTGGGACAGTACAGCAGCTCCTGGCAGCAATGGGTGTGTTCTTTTCCCAGGCCATAGGCAAGGTGTCACGGGACCAAGCATGATCCTGTGGGAGCTCAGACAGGAGGGGCAGGACAGGCCCAGGCTTTAAGGGCCATGACCCAGCTCCAATCCAAGGCCATTTTGATTCTGGCTTCCCCACTAGAGATGTGAAGGCCTGGAAAAAAACCTAGAAAATTCCAGAAAAACAACGGTTTCCCCCCTTGACACTGTTGAGGACTAGGGGGAAACAAATAATTTTCTTTGTTATTAATGTTAATGGTTTCTTTTGTGTTTTTTTAAATTGTTTTTTGCCTGCTCCTCATAAACTGGCAAAATGAAAGAGGTTCCTTACAGTTCAAGATCTTGCAGATCCATTTGTTACCAAAAAAGGGAAATTTTTTTAAAAAGTAAATTCAATTTGTAATAACTATTTGAATAAAATGTACTTTTAATATATCAAATCTGATAATTTTATGCCAAACCAACTTGTACATAATTACATTTGATGTTCCTGAAGTAACAAAGTGACTTTCATTCTGTAAAAAGTGCTAATATTGCATTTTTTCAATTTTTCCAAAACTTTCCATTTTTTTCTGGAAAAAAACAGGGGAAAAAGTTTTCTCCCATGGCTTCAAAATTTCTGGAAATTTTACATCTCTATTCCCCACCTGCCCTCGCTTAGTTTTAGCATGTCAGTGAACTTTTAGGGTTGTTGGTTGACAGGGCCGGATAGGATTTTTTCTTCTTGATAAAAACTGCCACCTGGTTGAGAAAGGTTGTTTTGCCTATCCCTCAGTGATTGCTTCATCATTCATTAGGCATATATTTCTTCTGTCACAACTTAAGGCAGAAATGGCATTGGGCAGGATCAAACATAAGGGAGACCTCTACAAGGGGTCTAGTGGGGATATATGTGGGCCACGCCCCTGGCTCAGGAAGGGCCGGGCCTTCTCCATCATGCACTCACTGGTTGGCCAGTGGGACCATAGGAGCACAGACTTCGCCACACTAGGGTCTAACACTGGCCAATGCCCAGGATGGTGCCCCAACTGGCTCGAATGAATGAAGTCTGATCCTTGTCCTACAACTATACCAACCCTGCTTACTTGCTATAAACCAATAAAGTTGTGGCCTGTTTCAACCCATAAACTTTGTTGGCTGTATTTATTTACTGTGGCTGGTGCATGAGTGTATGTGTGTGGGGTGCATCCCGTGGTTGTCTCACAAATGCTGTGCTCTGTTCCAGCAGGGATGTTTCTAGGAATTTGGGCTGGAGTTATCTGTTAGGAGAAGCTGGCTTCAGAATTAGGGTTGCTCTAAACCTTTGATGTGACTTTTAGCATGACAACTCCATTCAAGAGGGACAGGTTTTCAGTTTGTGTCTGGTCCGCTTCTGGGGATGGTGGGGGAATTTGCGCATCAAACAAACTGAAAGAGAATGCTCACTAAAAAGAGCACCAGTTTAAGTGAACTAGTGTAACTGCTGCAATTTCAATAAGTTGTCGAAACACACTGGACATATATAAACAGCTAGTTTACAGCACCAAGTGTGGTGCCTAATATCAGTCCTACTCAGAGTAGACCCATCAACGATAAGACATGACTTATATCTCATTAATTTCTGAGTAGGACTTAGATGAATACAACCCCAAGCCTGAGGCTTCATACCTCTCTCTCACGCACATTGCTTAATATACTGCTATTGTATTTACTGTATTTTTTAAGCGACAGAGGTCATTTGGAATGGCTTCTTGTGCAGAAGCTCTTGGCAGGGCCAGGGAGTTGCTTGTTTTGGCTTCCAAGACATCTCCCTTGTAGACTGTGGGAATGCTGTGGACATAATATATCTCGAGTTCAGCAAAGCTTTTGACAAAGTGCCCCATGATATTCTGATTAGCAAGCTAGCTAAATGTGGGCTGGATGGAACAACTATTAGATGGATCCACAGTTGGCTCCAGAATCGTACTCAAAGAGTGCTTATCAATGGTTCCTTCTCAAACTGGGCGGAAGTAACGAGTGGGGTACCACAGGGCTTGGTCCTGGGCCCAGTGCTCTTCAACAATTTTATTAACGACTTGGATGAGGAGGTACAAAGCATGCTTATCAAATTTGCAGATAATACAAAATTGGGGGGCATAGCTAATACCGTGGAAGACAGAAACAAAATTCAAAGGGACCTTGATAGGCTGGAGCATTGGGCTGAAAACAACAGAATGAAATTCAACAGGGATAAATGCAAAGTTCTACACTTAGGAAAAAGAAACCAAATGCACAGTTATAAGATGGGGCATACTTGGCTCAGCAGTATGACATGTGAGAAGGATCTTGGAATTGTCATTGATCACAAGCTGAATATGAGCCAATAGTGCTATGTGGCTGCAAAAAAGACAAATGCTATATTAGGCTGCATTAACAGAAGTATAGTTTCCAAATTGCGTGAAGTATTAGCTCCCCTCTATTCAGCACTGGTTAGGCCTCATCTTGAATACTGCATCTAGTTCTGGTCTACGCACTTAAAGAAGGATGCAGACAAACTGGAACGGGTTTAGAGGAGGGCAACAAAGATGATCAGGGGACTGGGAACAAAGCCCTATGAGGAAAGACTGAAAGAACTGGGCATGTTTAGCCTGGAGAAGAGAAGACTGAGGGGAGATATGATAGCACTCTTCAAGTACATGAAAGGTTGTCACATAGAGGAGGGCCGGGATCTCTTCTCGGTCATCCCAGAGTGCAGGACACTAAATAATGGGCTTAAGTTGCAGGAAGCCAGATTTCGACTGGACATCAGGAAAAACTTCCTAACTGTTAGAGCCATATGACAATGGAACCAATTACCTAGAGAGGTAGTGGGCTCTCCGACACTGGAGGCATTCAAGAGGCAGCTGGACAGCCATCTGCCGGGAATGCTTTGATTTGGATTCCTGCATTGAGCAGGGGGTTGGACTCGATGGCCTTGTAGGCTCCTTCCAACTCTACTATTCTATGAATCTATGATTCTATGAATAGGCGAATCTCACATATTACACCTTAAGGACTAGAAACCTGCTCAGTAACAAAGCTGAGACTTCCAGCAACCAGAATTCAGCACCCCATCCCACTTTTCAGTGCTTTTTTGCATTTCTGAATAATCACAACATCTATATAGGCCTGTTTACAGTGTAGAAAAGCCCACCCAAGGTCAACAGTGAATGAAGAGGAACGGAAAGAGGAAGACATTAATAAGAAATTTATAGTCTTTTTTACAGAAGCTGCGTACCTCTAGAGGGTATCGCAAATTAGGTGTGTGTAACATACTGTTCCAAGATGCTTAAAATGTGGGAATGGATTCTTTAAAAGCCTATTAAAGGGGTAGACTGAAGCTGCAACCTAACCCTAATCCGATTATTAGCATAGACAATTTATTCTTCATATCCCTATCAAGTCAGTGACTAAATATGAAAGCTTATTTGCCTACAAAAGGGAGCACACTTAACGACTTCCAGGATTAGCATAAAAATTGAGATTCCTTTTTACAGGTTCATTGCATAGCTAAGTGCATACGGGTGCAATGAGGCAAATGACTGTCTGCAATTACGTTAAGTGCATCAACTTGGAAGTTTAACATAAATAGCACATTTAAGTATAAGCAAGCGATCAGGATGGGGAAGATGCACAGCTAGATAAGAAAAAAGGGATTGGACCCAAGAATGGATCAAAGTTCTTATATTAAGCTGACAACTTTATTCTACTGTAGTCAGACTCTCATCATCTGGAGTAGGGCTAGGCGGAAGCTTTAAGCCCGCATCACAACATTCAGGGGGAGGGGGAAAAACCCTCTCAAAGACTGGGCAGGGGAAGAAGAGCCCTGCTGGATCAGGCCAATGATTCATTTAGTCCAGCATTTTGCTGTCACAGTGGCCAACCAGATGCTTATGGGAAGCCAAAAAGTAGGATCTGAACACAACAGGACTCTCCCTGCCTGTGATTCCCAGCAACTGGCATTCAGAGGCATACTGCTTCCAACAGTACATGGCCTTATCCTCCATGAATTTGTCTAATCCTCTTTTAAAGCCACAACGTTGGTGGCCATCATCACTTCTTGTGGGAGAAAATGCCATAGTTTAACTCACTGATTTTTCTGCCCCACTGTTGCCTCTGGACAAACAGGCATTGCAGGTTTTTGTATTGTTTCAAAAACCAGCAACAACAATTTAATCAAATGTGAAAGTGATATGAATGTATACACCACAAGCAACAAGCCATGTTTTGAACTTCCTTCAACTCTCTAACCCCCCCGCCCTTCAACATCACCATCTCTGTCTTCAGCCTGAGACACACAAAAAGTTGTGGCAACCAAGAGGCCTTCTGTATCTTTAAAAGTTGTGCAGGGGGAAGGGAGAATCCCACCTTGTGGTTCTTCCCATTACAGGGTTGCAAGAACACCTGCACTTGGCTGACTTTCTCTTCTCCTAAAGATACAGGATCAGTCTCAGGCCCTGAGCCTGGCAACCCTACTGGGGACCCAAGGTTGAAGAGCAGTGGTACGGACAATACTGAGTTTGATAGCCTAGTCTGACTCAGTATACTGCAGTTTCCTGAGTATTTATTAAAATATTTTCATCCTACCTCACAACATGGAACAATGTAGTCGTAGTAGTAATAGTAATAGTAATAATAATGTATCCTCATGCAAAGCCATTTAGAATTTTTATTTTTAAAAAAGTTACTTAGACACATTTTTAATACTTTAAAGACACCCTTCAGATAATTTTTCCAAGCAGATATTTGGTCCCAAGAAGCTGGATATTACCTAACAACATGTGGCATTGTTTGTCCTTGAAGGCAAGCTTTTTCTTTCATAAACTGCCAGTGCCAGGCCCTATTCTGGATTGGGCCCCACATACTGTACATGTAATACTGTAGCAGCAGGGGCCAAAGCGCTAAAGCCCCTTTTATCCAGGTCCCTATTGGGATCCCATGCTGGCTATTTTTCCAAGAAAAATCCTACACTCTCTAGAAAACAACATTATCATCATCATGTATAGTTTAAGCAAGAAACTTACTAGCACCCAATGCTGATGAAAGAAGAGAGTTACATGCTCTTTAACATAAGCCCCAGATACAAGAGATTGGTTACTCTCCAAGTAAATGTTTTAGTTCAGCTTAAGCTGAATGGTCACCACTGTACCACCATTCATTACAGGCAACTAGGAGGGAAAGTCAAATTTTGAATCTGAGCAAGACTGCTTAATAAAAAATATTAACTGCAACATAGACCCTAAGTGCAGATCTGCAACACGTTCCCTGAGAGATTCTAGCCTAGTATTCTTCCAGACATGCTACGTTTCCGACATGCTGGATTCCCACCCACCCAACACACACACAGACACTTCACCAATCTCAACTGGAATGGTCTAGAAGGAGGGGGGTTACCATGTAGGGTAAGCTGCTTGCTTACAGAGAAGAGGAAACAGGATTTCCAGAGATCATTCATTTTAAACAAAACTGCTTACAATCACAGCTAGGGATGTTGGAGAACCAGAACCAGAACCAAAAATTGCCGATGTCTGCTTATACCTCCCATGTCAGAAATCAATCCAGCAAATACGACTAGTATTCACTGCTGCTGCCAGTTCACAAATGACACACAATTGACTCCTTTCCCCCTCAATTTGCATTAAGTTTCCTTTGCAATGAAATGAATGAGACGGAATAATGTAACAACGTAATTTATGTAATGCATTTCATTAGTGACATAATTTTGGCACAGTGGGCAGCAAATTGAATAACGTCATTTTGGCAGGCGAAGTGGAGTGGAACAGAAACAGCGCTGCATGCAGCAACAACAGGGCAGAACGGGAAATGATGCCTTCTTACATCTCTAATCCCAGCCTATCACCACTGTTGAAAAAGGAGGCTCGACAGAAAAGGATATGCTCCTTAAAAACTTGGCCGATGTGGGAAAAGCACCCCTGTTAAACACCTTCATGATATGGGTGCAAAGACTGAGAATGTGTCCCTACTTTTAATGCTCCTCCAGGCACCATTGCACGCTTGCTGTAGTACATCTGTGTGGCAAAGTATTGGTAGCAACAGTCACGTACGGCCTGCCTCATGTGGGTGATGCAGTGCACCATACAAGGGAAAAGAACCTAACGGGCGTTAAAGTGTTGTCTGCCTTGTCTATGTGTATATGTACGTATGAGAAACATAGAAAGAGCAAAGCCCTACCTTAGGTAGTCTCTGCGACACAGGATAAGGTTGGCTTTGGTGTACAAGGTAGAGCCTACTTCCCCCAAACGGCAGTCACAGCAGGCACACTTCAGACAGTCCTCATGCCAGTATTTGTCCAGGGCCTTTAGGAGATACCTGTCTTTGATCTTACGGTTGCAGCCAGCACAACCTTTCGGTTTGGTGTCTGGCTGGACAGAGAGCATTTGTATACCTGAAATGAGAAAACAGGAGAGAGGACAGGAAGTCAGTTCACAGAGTCAAGAAATTTGCAGAATCAGCTCCACTGCCCCACCCCCAAAACTCATCAGAACGTTCCTCTTTCTTCGAAATCCCTTGAGCTGTTTCTCCAGACCATGTATTTAATAAAATTTGTGTACTACACAAGATAACACAGACCCACATACGCTACTTGGAACATAGTGAAACCTGTATGCTTTCTCTGACTGCATATTGGAAGTTCATTGATTGTTTGCATACCCCACTGCTTGTAATATGTATACTACATATAATATTTACAATCAATGGGACATATTTTTCACAAACTGTATGCTGCTTGCTCAGTTAAAAAACTGTAAGCGGTTTACAAAGGACAATCAAAGATATTCATTAAAAATGCCAATAAAACATGTAAAAGCAGCATCATTTTTTAAAATGTAAATAAAATCAGCAAATGTTATACCCAATAAAATTACATGTTAAAATCACATGCCTGGGTAGGACTGCTGAACCAAAACCGGTTTTTAGCAGGCACCCAAAACAATACCACAAAGGCACCTGCCTAATGTCAATGAGCAGGGAGTTCCAAACAGCAGGTGCTGCCACACTGAAGATCTGTTCCTTGCAAGTGAGGAATGAACGTATCGTGGCATTTATACCTCTCAGGGTTGTTTGAAATGAAGTTTAGTACTAGCTCTTGTCATAGGCCAGAGCATAAACAGATTTTTGCTGGATCAGAGCACAGGGCCGTCTAGTCCTTCAGACAGTAGCTAACCAGGTGCCCCAAGCAGAGCAGGAAGGCAGCTGGCCTCTCCTGCACTGTCATTCCACAGCCAATGTTACTCAATGGCATAGCACTTCTGAACTGGGAAATGCCATAAATCCATCATGACTAATAACAATTGATAGACACATCCACCACAGGTTTATCTAACCTCCCTTTAAAGCCTTCTAAGTTCCCACAGAGAGCCAGTGTGGCATAGTGGTTAAGGTGCTGGACTACAACCTGGGAGACCAGGGTTCGCATCCCCACACAGCCATGAGGCTCACTGGGTGACCTTGGGCCGGTCACTGCCTCTCAGCCTCAGAGGAAGGCAATGGTAAACCCCCTCTGAATGCCGCTTACTATGAAAACCCTATTCATAGGGTTGGCATAAGTAGGAATCGACTTGAAGGCAATCCACTTCCATTTTTTCAAGTTCCCACATCTTGTGGCAATAAATCTTGTACATTACTTGCATGTGAAGACACTTCTTTGGGGCTGTCCTGAAACTACTAGCCCTTTAGTTTAAATGCCTGACCCCAAATTCTAATATTATAAGAACAGGAGAAAGTCTGGTCTCTCTAACCACACCATGCAGAAACATCAATTGCATCCCAGCTTAGTCAACTCCTCACACCCCACCCCCGAACTAAAAAAAAAAAAAAAGCCCAGACACTTCTACTCCGGTAGAGTGCATGCTTTGCTTGCACAAGATCCCAGGTTCCACCCCAGCATCTCCAGATACAGGATGGAACTCTGGAGAGCTCATGCCCATCAGTGCTGACAACACCAAGCGAGGTGGAGCAACAGTGTGACTTGGTGTAAGGCAGTTTCCTGTGTTCCATTGTTTACTTTGCCTGCTGAATCATTTCTTCACCAGCTGCAGACACCCTAGACGAGACATCCAGTGGCAGTGAGAAGGAGATGACACCCACAGCCCAGCTTGGCTAAACAAGAGAACGAACATTTGCTTGGCTTCCAATCAGCCATGTCCCTTGCTGTTATGCTCCCCCTCCAAAAGCAGCAACAACCCCTATAACTTCGCAGTGAACTCCTATGACCTACCCCAGATTGCTTTTATCCCCACAAGCTTTCCTGTTGGGGAGGCAGCACCGGAATGAAAGTCTCACTGGAGGGGTTTCAATGGAAGGCTGCCTTTGCTCTCACAGTGCCATACCATGCATCCCAGGTGGAGGGAGCCCTGGGACACACAGCGTATTTCCCAGTCTCCCTAGTGTCTGGGATGCTAAAGGACCACCTTCCCTTACACATACCTACTAATAATGATGTGAATTGCTGAGTATCATTTGGCGACACTATGAAAGCAGCCCTTCTCCATGATGGTGCCTACCTTTTGGAACGTCCTCCCTCCCGCCACACCCCTATTATTCAGGAAGCACTGACCATCAGATGCTTCCACCGTTGAATAAAAACTTATCCGTTTGATCAGGCTTTGCTGGAACACTTGTACTGAACCCTTCTGCCCTGATATCTGCGATACCGTCTTATCACATATGTGATATTCTACTTTTGTGAACTGCTTTGAGGTTTCTTTTAACGTCAGTGGCATGGAAATATCATCAGAGCATACAACAACAAATACTGGCCTTATAGCTTCCCTCAAAATTCCTCAGCTGCTTCTCCCAACTTGCTTCAAGATTCCACCCAAAGTAGATGTTAATGGTGAAGCTAGAAGATCTCATACTCTGTTTTCTTGCTCACCCAACCCAGAAGTCCTGAGACACGTCAGCACCACAATATCAGGTTGCAAATGCATAAAGATTCCTACCGTCATCAGTACACACCTGTTCTAAATACTTCTTGTTAAGACAGCTGACCGTCTTCATTTGAAACCTAATAGGTCGGATCTGAAGGTTCCTTCGGAGGAAGACTCCTTCCAATCCAAGCCAACTGAAACTTTGCACGACACACACAAATGCACTGTCCTGTCACTGGAAATCAGAAATGATTGCTATAATTAAGAACTATGGCTTTTATTTCATTTAAACGTGCACACTTGGGATCCTTGCAACACTGAGTGCAACAGGATAGGATAGATGCTCTTAAACACAATAAGTGGCATACATGCACGTGTCAGTTAGCCCCCGCTTAGCACAACAATTTTATCTGGGCTGGAAACAGCAACTTCCGAGCCAGAATTTGCCAAATGCTAAGAATGGGTCCCTAAAGAAGCTGTGTTCATTGGAGGAAGCGTGCAAGCTGCTGCAGAGAACCCAAGGGAGAGAACAGAAAAATAAAGAGGAAGGCCAAGGCTGGTTTCTTGCTGGCACATTATACATCTTAGCAGGATATAAAAAAACAGGATCTAAAGGCAGCTCCTCCCCATTTAAACCAAGAGCCATGGCTGAATAGTAAACATGCAGACCTTTGTACACATACATTATTGGGTCCCTGAAAACCTTGGTTTGGAAAAAAAAACCCAACTGGGCACAAGCACCAGGGATGCATGGGAAGGGACTACAGATAATGCAAGAACTTAACATAAGAAGACCCTGCTGGATCAGGCCAATGACCCACCTCATCCAGCATCTTCTTCTCACAGTGGCCAACCAAAGGACCTCAATGCCAAGAGCACTCGCCCCTCCTGCTGTTTCCAGCAAGTGGTATTTGGAAACATACTGCCTCCACCTATGGAGGCAGAGCAGAGCCATCAACAGCTAGAAGGTCCCATGCACCTTGCTTGGTTTGGACAAGGTCAAAGACTGAATCCCTGACAACCCCAGAACCAAGTGATGAGATCTGCCCAAGACCCTGTAGGACTGCTACTAACAACAGTTAGACTTCATAGTAGTCTGGTCTGGTATAAGGCAGCTTCCTGTGTTCCATAGTTTTGCATATTAGTGCACAGATGCAAACCACGGTTCCTTGTTAATTCAGAGAATTAAGGCTTTGTCAGAAGTAGGTTTTGCTGCAAGTTATGAGGAAAAGAATCAACACCCTTGGCAGAGTTGGTCCAGTGGTTGCCAATTTGTTTTCCCCATGGACCACTAGAAATTTGCTCATGGTCTTGGCGGACCCCTTAATGGTTTTTCTGCCTGTGGTAGCAACTGTAATGCACTGTGCTAAATGCTGTATGATTTTTTTTTTTGCATTTCTACTGCTTTTTTTCTTGCAATTTGCATTCCATAGAATTCAAATTATAATACAATAAACTGTATTTTAATTGCTGCTTTTAAAGTCAATACAAACATTTGATGCAGACGTGCTGCGGACCCCCTGAATGAAGCTTGCAGACCACTGATGCTCCATGGACCAGTTTGGGAACCCTTCAACTAGTGAGTGTTCTCATCCTCTATATAATAATGTTCTAAAACTGAAAATTATATACTGTAACCTAATAATCACAGTGCCAGTGCACTGCAGTTTTACAATGTAAATGAGGTGGTGGTCCCTGCCCTGAGGAGATTATATTTTTAAGTTCCACAGGGTAAAGACAAAAGAGAGGAAACAGGCTGAGCAAATCTAGTTAACCCACACACTTGGGCTTTGCTTCTTTTGGGGATGATTATGCAACTCAAAAGTTTAAGAAATAATTTTTAAAAAAGGAATGAACTTTTAATGATTGTTTCTTTCAGAAACCTAAACTTGTCCTCCAAGGAGTACTAACCAGAAATAAAATTCCACTGAAATCTGTGGGATTTGCGTCAAAGAAAGTATGTGAAATACATACCACTGAGACAGAATTATTGTTATTTATATGAGAGAAGCTTAGCTTTCACATGCTTGCTTTATTGTAAGAGGAAAGGTTGTCAGTAATACACCAACCTACACACCCTATTTACTTAACAGACAAATGCGAGAGAAAGTATCCAAAAAGAAATCTATCTCGATTTCAAATGTTAGCCACATCCACTGTTCCCATACTTCCGAAAAAGGCTTGGAAAAATGGACGAGTTTTGCAAAAGGTCAGAATGGCATCTGTCAGAGCAAGGGGGGGTGGGAGAATATCCAGTCAAGAGCCTTCTACAAAATAAACGCTTGCCTATCCGCCGATAAATCTGGGTGCAGCCAAGATTTATCTTTCAGTAGTTGCAATAAGTGAGTCAGCTACATTTACAACCCAATGTCTAAAATGTTAAGTACCATGAGCAAAAAGGTAGTAGGCTATACTAGTGGTGTGCCATTATAGTCAATAATATCAAGATTCAATGCTCTGCAGATCCCATAACTTTTCACTGGTGTCTAAACAGCATCTTCACACTCTACAGTTTTAGATGTACACTATTTTTTCCCCTCCTATGTGAATGCAATAAATAGGTGCATTGACAAAAGGCAAGTGCTTCAGGACCAGGTTTAGCTGGGCTTCCTTGAGTATATCTTCGGTGGCAAATTAAACCAGATCTTTGCAACCTGCAAGCAGCACAACTGCTGCAGGAAAACGTTGGAGGGTTTTTTCCCCCTGCAGCAAATTATGGATGTAACAAACACATGTGCATGCTGGAAGGCACCAGAGGGCTGATAACAGGAGGTATGGCAGCAGTGGCCAGGTGCCTTTGCCCAAGAAACTACAGGGTAGGGATGGGGAAGAAATTTGATTCAGCTTGCATTTAAGGGTGAACATACCTAATTCGCTGTTTCTGAAACAGTATGAGAACTAAAACACAGCCATCTTTCAAAATTTGAACTTCTCTGAATTTTGCAATGCAGTTCTCTGGCCAAGTAACACTTGACAAAAATGCATGTAGTTGTGTAAAGTGTCCCCCAAAACTGCATATATTTGTCAAAATAACATACAGAAACACATTGTTTTAGGGGAAACTGCTTTACAAAAAATGTGTGTATTAGGCAACATTACATACAAATATGTATATTTGGGTAAATTCACACTAAAATGTGGAATTTTTAAAAAAATTAAAAAAGGCAAATTATGTGGAAATGAGGAGAATTGGACATGAGATTAGAAAAATGAGAAACTGAAATTTACAGATTTGTACATCCCTGCTGAAGGCCACATCCTTGGTCCCATCTGGATAACTGGAAGGTGTATTATAGCTTGGCAGCTCAGCTAGATCAGGTGATCTGTGAAGTCAATAGGAGCCCTCCGGGCCTTCTATAATTCAGAACACATTTATATCCAGCCTTGTTTGTCCCTAAAGGCAGCTAACAATTGGGATAAAACAGAAATTCAATAAAACAAAGGAAGTTAATAGCAGCAGTAGTAAATTATGATTCCCCTCTCCCACTACAGCCTATTATTATTTCTTACCAACCTTTCACCATAAAGGTCCCAGAGTAGGTTGCAACAGTGTAAGTAACTTGGAGTAACAGTAACTCAGAACAGGGCCTTCAGCATGGCTACCCCTCTTCTACGGAACACCATCCCTGTCAAAATATGACAACTCACTATCTGTACTTTCTGGGAATGACTCAAGACTAGTGTTGTTCTGCTTGCACAACCACTGGATACAACTAATAATGCTACATGCAACAATTACACTGTTGCAAGAAAATCAGACATCAGAAGAGCAGAATTAGCCATTTTAAAAGTCACACATTTGAAAGCAAGCTACAACAAAAACTGCAACTAAATTGATAACAATAACAATGTGGAACAGCTCAAAAGGTAAGGTGTATTCTGTGCCTAAGTTGTTCCCTACTCCTCCACACTTTCTGCCATTCTGTTTAAGGAGTACTAAAAAGTATTCCCCACTCTTTCAATACATGTTCATGAATAAAGAGGGGGAATCTTATACCCAGTTCATATATAGAACAAGACATTGCACCTCTTCCACAGTTAAGCTAACATCTAACAATATTTTTTCTCTCACACAGGCAGGAAATCCTCCGATATTCCAAGACATGAACAGTTCAGCAGTAAATTGAAGATAGAAAGGTTACCACACCCCTCCATAAACAGTAACTATGATTCAAATTTGGAGGATTTAGCTACCCTCTTTTACAGAAGGGCAGGATTACATGTTATGAATCAAACAGGGGTCCCCCCCAATCCAGCTGTTCCCTCATAGCAGTAAGATGGTGGCTTTGGAGTGTGATTCGTAAGAAAAAATGTATATGCGTGTGTGTGATGCTTAACCCATCAAGAGCCTACCAGTTGTCTTCTACAAGTATGGCCTCCCACCGCATTCAGAAAACTTGTCCCTTGGTCAAAATTGGGACAATTGCAGCTGAGAATCAGTAGGCACAGGGTGTAACACCACACACATCTGCGCGCGCTCACACACACCCTACAGATCCTCATCACTCCAACTAGCAGATCAGTGTTTGGGAAACATGAGCCCCTTCTGCACTATACAAAAGCCATGGCTTTTCCCCAAAGAATCCTGGGAAGTATAGTTTGCTAAAGGTGCCCTCACAGAGCTACAATTTCCAGAGGTCCCTGGGAAGAAGGATCAATTGTTTAACCACTCTGGGAATTGTAGCTGTGTGAGGGAAATGGGTATCTCCTTACAACTCTCAGCATCCTTAACAAACTACAGCTCCCAGGATTCTTTGGAGGAAGCCATGTCTGTTTAAAGTGTTATAACACTGCTTTTAAATGTATAATGCAGATGGGACCATGTATTTGCCAACAGAACCAGAAGTTCCACTCTTAAGCAATGCTTTTCATTGAGGAGGAAAAGTCACCAAAGATTTGATAGTGGGAACAACCCCAACTACCCATTGCGTCCCAGCTCAGTTGCTAAAGAAGGGGAGGAAGAGAGGTCACACACTGTACACAGTGCACTTTTCCAGATGTGGGGAACATTTGGTCCCCCAGATGTTGCTGAACGACAATGCCTATCAGTCCCAACAAGCATAGCCAATGGCCAGGGATCATGGAGGGATCATGGCACTAAGCCATGGGTGATCAGCCCAAGGCATGGGTGGCAGAGGCAGCCCATAGTTGTGGCATGCAGTTGACAACAGCCAGTTTATAGCATTGTTCTTCAAGAAGTTGACTGGGTCCTACTGCTGGCTCATGGCCTGATCTAACGTGGGTCACAAATAGCAGCATCACCACACAGATAACAGGTAACAAAAATACGAATGGGTCCCCAAATGCATGTTTGGATTAAAAGTGGGTCCAGGACAGAAATGGTTAAAGATGACTAGTTTACAGCATAGATTCAGTCCCATCTTTCTTCATGCCTCAATCTGCTCCCTGGGTTTGGATCAGAGGCCACCTCCCCCCAAGATATTAGAGGGGAGGCACATGGATGGCAATGCAGACTAGAGTGGTGGTAGACTCTCACATTTTGGATTATGCTTGCCAAAGAGCCTGGCAAACAACAACAGGCGGCCCTACATCAAATGCAATCTCATGAGAAAGAGGGCCCCTTCACAGGATTATTTTTTCCACTGTACTATTGTCCACATAGTGCATGCGTGCATATTCGCATATAAGATCCACATGGGTGAGGCTGATCACAAGTCTCTTTCCCACCTGAACATAACTTTGCTAGAAGGGACGGGTGCACACTGGCATTAAATTCCAATGCATTCTATGTGGGGCTGCCATTGGGCCTAGTCTGGAGACTCCAGCTGGTACAAAACGCTACAGCTAGACTCTTGATGGGGACAGTCTATTGCCAACACACAACTCTGGTGCTCAAAAGCTTGCCATGGGTGCCTATACGCTACACGGCCAGGTTCAAGGTTCTTGTATTAGTTGACAAGGCCTTAGCAACTTGGGCCCAGGATACCTCAGGGACCATCTGACCCCTTATATTCCTGCCCAATCACTGAGGTTTTTGTGGGGATCTTTAGAAAGAAGTGGGTGCAGACCTGAGCAGGCTGTGAATTTATTTCAAGTGCTATAGGCAGAGTCTACAACACAGGGAGCTCCTTTTACCAAATCAGACTACTGGCCCATCTAGCTCAGTAGAGAAGGGTCTTCCCAGCCCTACCTGAAGACAGGAGGGATTGACCAAGGGGGCTTTTTACAGCCCTCCTCTTTGAAATACACCCCTAATTCATATGAAGAGCTGCTACAAGAGAAAGTAGGCTCCTAAATCAGTGGGTTTGCATGGCATACAATACCTACTGACCAAGAATTAAGCCAGTCATCAGGCCACATGTCTTCACACGTCTGCAACACAGTCTCTAACCCTATCACCCTGCTGAATGAGAGCACTCTGACATTGGTCTGCATTTCTTTAAGGGTGAGAAAGAGCCACATCAAAGTCTTGCCAATACCTAATAATGTTTTTCTTTTTTTAAAAAAAATAAAGATGCAAAACTTGGGAGTACTTTTCAAGGAGTGAACACACGAAAGAAAGCCTGCTGGTTTTCAACTGAGCACACTGAGGAGGTGCTCCAAGGCAATTTGGAGAAGACCCTGCAGCTAAAGGAGCTTTAAATAAAAAAAAAAGATGCAGCCAGCCAATGCACAATTAATCTGTGTTGCAGAAGAGGTCATTGTACAAGATATAAAATGCAACACACATATATAGTCTGCTGTTTCCTACAGCATGTGATATGTTGCTTTCTATTACAGGCAGTGATTTAAAAAGTTATAAAGAAGTTTACCTGCAAGAGGTGGTAAACACCTCATTAATGCTAACATCTGCTACGTATTGCACCTCTTTATAGAGCAGATCGATTTGCCCTTCCCATACACTCTACCAAATGGCAACTGGCAACAGCAGAAGCATCTTTTTTGGTATTTTCTCAGCCACATTCAGGCAGTCTCTAGCATCATAAAAATAAAATGCAGGAACCTTAAGATTAAGAACATAAGAAGAGCTTGCTGGATCAGGCCAACAGCCCATCTAGTCCAGCATCCTGTTCTCAAAATGGCCAACCAGATGCCTACGGGAAGCCCGCAAGCAGAACCTCAGCACAACAGCTCTCTCCCCTCCTGAAGCTTCCGGGAACTGGTATATGGAAACACACCACTGTCAGAGGTACTGAGGTAGAACATAGCTATCAGGCAGCCATTGATAGTCTTATCCCTCATGAATTTATCTGAAAGATCGCCTTACCCCTTATATACCCAGTAGATAACTGCACTCTGAAGGTGAGGGCCTCCCACACATACCATCTTATCAGAGGTCCATTCTGCACAACAAAGGAAGCAGACCTTTAGTGTTGTGGCACCTACTCTTTGGAATTCCCTCCCCTTAAATATTTGACAACTGTTAGGCACCTACTGAAGACCTTCCTCCTTTCAACAAGCCTTTTAAGTAGAGACCTTATCACAGTCTGCATCTGTGTTGAAATTACTTTTTTAGATGTTTTGTTTTAATATGTTTTTAAATATGTTTTGTTTTAATATGTTTTAGAGTATTTTTAGTGTCTCCTTCTAGAGGTAACTCTTAACACTACAAAAATCCCATGCATGCTTAACGTTTATATAGCACATTTTAATTATTCAAAGAACTTTCCATGTTCTCATTCTATCTTACAGCAATGCTATAGGATATATTAATATTACCCCCATAACAGGGGACAGAATGGAGACTGAACTGAGAGACAGCAGCTTGTCTTAAGGCCATGTAGCAAGTTCACAACTGAGGGGAGATTGGAACCCAAGGACTTTGACTCGCATGTTTAGCCAATCAGCTATACAAGGATTCATGTTCCCTTGCTGATGCACAGGAGTGGGGAACCTGTGCCCCTCTAGATGTTGCTAAACTACAACTTCCATCAGCCCTTGGAAGCGTGGCCAGTGGACAGGGATGATGGAAGTTATAATTCAGCAACATTTGGAGGGCCAAAGGTTTCCCAGACCTGCTTTAGTATGTGAATATAGCTCGGCTCTTCAAGTAAATGTTGAGCTGAAAACCCTGTCCTCCAATTTCTTGACCCCCCCCCCGAAAAGAGGCTTCTACTTTTCAGCCTTATTTGCAGGATACTTGAGAATTTCATTGGGTGCCAGGGTGAGGCTGGCGTGCATGCACATTTGTTTCCATTAAACACTACTCCAGTTTTCTGCAGCCTTCCCAGCTGTCCACACTTCTTTATCTGAGAAAACCCCATGTGAGGAGCGCTTCATGACATCTTCCACTGGTTTTTAATCTGAAGTACAGGGAGCTTGGGAGGCCGGCTACCAAGGGTTTGAGATCAGCATGTCCGCTGCTTTTGTTTCAACATAAGTTCTTCCTTTTCCTTTTTTTAAAAAAAGAATATTTAAAAATAAAAATACTTTCCGTTAAAAAAAAACACCACAGTGTCATGTGCATGACAGGGAGTCACCCAGCCTTCCTATGCTTACTGGAAAACCCAGTCAAAGATGCTATCAGATTTTCAGGAAGCATGGACATCCAAGAATGCAGACCACCGGAAAGACAATTTGTAGAACAAAAGTTACACAAAACCTCTTGTCCATTTCAAAAGTAAGGCAAGTATAAAAAACCCATGCCCCACCCATTAGAATCTCACCAAATGCCCCCCATTTCTCGATTAATGAAATTCTTTCATTAATGGAGAGGTAAAAAAAATTAGGGACCCATCCTTTCCATATAGGTGAATGTAAAAACAAAATACCACAATACCCAATGCAACCAAAAAATGAAGACGACTTTCAATTTAGGATGTGGAATGCGCTAAATCAAAGCTAGGATTCCCTGAAGACTTCTTGTAAAGCACTGGCATCTTTTTTATAAGTAGACCTGTGGTTGTGACATTAATACTGTCACAGCTCAATAGCCTGCCAAGTTTTCAAATGAAAAATCATCACCTTAGACTTGCTTGACTTAAGGTGGAGGTTTTGCAGATTAATACAATTTTGTAGTCCAATACAGCCTTTCCTGTACACTGCACTCTTAATTTCAGATGCGCAATGGAGGAAAGCCTGAAACTTCTATGCATCTTATAGGGCTCAAGACTTGCTGCACCAATTAGTGGTTAGAACAGGGTGTATAAAACAGTCACTGTTGGAAGGGCATCATGAAGTACGATGCTATGCTGATGTTGCAGACAGCACAGTGGCATGTAGACTTAAGCTTTACTTTGTTAAGATTCCTACAGCTGAGCATCTTTCAAGCCCATTGAATTCAATGGTTGCCTTAAGCACATGCTTAACTTTCCCACAGAATATCAGTAGGACTGAATGGTTCTTAGGTTATAAGGATCACACCCATGGTTTTCATACCACAGATAACAACTCCAGAGAGAAGAGCTGGATTTGTCTCCAAATGCTTGGGCCTCGACAATTGTCAGACATTGTTCTGCTGTGTCTGTCCATATACAGAACATCCCCTCTTACATGCACCCCAAATTTGGAGGAAACATTATTTGGGGCAACGGGACTAAAGATATTTCTTTCAGCCCAGTAGTATCAACAGGAATAAAGTTCACACAGAGTTCTCTGCACACAGTATTTCCACACTAATCCTAACCCATAGACATTCACATTTATTCTTTTTCAAAGTAGTTGGTTATTTAAAAGGTAGAAGTCCTATTGTACTTTGTAAGGCTGACTTCAAAGTCAGCACGCACATGATTGTGCTACAAGGCTTGCTCTAGAGGCAAAACTACACAGCTTCTATGAAATATTTCAACAATCCTATGCAAGAAGCAAGTCCAAATGATTTTGGTGAGACTTATTTCCATGTTAGAAAGTCCATAAGATTGCAGCCTAAAGCATTTAGTTGTTTCCATTATGAAAGACCTAAGCTGTGTCAACTTGAATATAAAGAGCAAAAAGTTACCCATGCTGGCCCATAAGAAAAAACCCAAAATCCACATGAAGGCAAGGCAATAATATCATTAGTCCAACCAAAACATTAACAAAGTAGTGTGCAAACTTTCAGGTTCCTGATAACTCTTCATCAGGCTAGATGGTAAACAAAGCAAGTTATTTACCATCTAGCCTGAAGAGTTCTGCAGAACTCCAAAGCTTACACAATATTTTGCAGCAGTTTGGCCTACTAAAGTATAGATTTTGTGACTTAAATATGTTCAGACTACACACAGGCAACAGAAATATCAAATGGCTGAGGTTTGGGGAAGTACTAGTCAACCCCCCCAAAAGTAGCTGTTAAAAGCTCCCTCTATAACACACAATTATTCATCGAGGTTGGGGTGGGGAGAGATCTATTCTGAAGAAAGCCATTTTGATAAACAAGAAACTTTCTGAAATTTCTTCCCAGCACCTCAGGAGTCAGCCATTCAGGTTGACATGCAAATTGTTTGTGGAAAATTCCCTCTCGCCTTAGAGGCTCCTACTACTTCTGCGCGGTTTGACAGTTTAAGGGAAATCATAATTAAAAAGGGAGAGAGACAAATAATAGCCTGTGCAGTGTGGTGAGCAGAAATAAGCGAGGGCCATTTCATTTTAAAAACTCTGGTGAGCTTTTAATTGCCTGGATTGCATTGTGAGCCACCCTAACGCTCGATTGCCTCCATTATGCTCTCTTGTTCTGCGCCATTCATACATACATACACACACAGAGGGATTCTATAGTGAATTCAACAAAAGTAACTGCCAACTCCATAGCATCCAGGAGTCTCACCACCACCTTTATCTTCCAGAATATGGGACTTGGTCTACTTTGCACCCTAATTGCTTCCTCCCCCACCCCCCAAACAATAATTAAGACTATAGAAACCCACGCTCTTCCTTGCAACACCACCTTCCTTCAACACATTCGAGGCTCCTGGGTGGGTTTAAAGAAAAAGGAGGAAAGGTTTGAGCAAAAGGCCAGGGAATGTGTTCTAACTTATGTTTAAGTTAGGAGGGAGGGGGAGAAAGAGATGAGAGACAGGCCCCCATAGCTAGGGGCACCAATTGAGAAGAATTTGGTGATTGTTAAGAGATTCTGCCTCTCTTCAACCCCCTCCTCCCACTTGTCACCTCCTGGATTTCTGCAAGCTAGTTTGGTTTGGGGCTTACAAGCCTGCCTCTCTGGTCAGGGGCCCACATCTTGCTTGCAACCCAGCATTCACCAAGAGGGCTAACAAGGGCAAACCTGCCCCAAGATCTAGAGAGAAAGAGAGAGGTTCATTTTTAAAGTCTCTTGCCCTGCACAACATTTCCTCCTCCCCCACCGCTACCCTCCTCCCCATTCTATCTTTACCCCCTCCCCCCCCAATCTTCCCAAGTCAATGTGGTGCTGTTGGAAGCCAATTTTATCCCCCCCCCGTTTCTTCCAATGCAGCTGTAAGACTCGGAGAGATACTGACATTTTCCCACTCTTATCAGTTTAATTACAGTTACCATGGCAGCAAAGTGCTAGTGGTTGGCAAAGGCCAACAAGAGATTTGCAAGAGTGAGCTCAATTTTGATGCAGTTCACATGCAAAAAAAGAGAAAGATTTTTTTTAAAAAAGCCACGACAGAGGAAACACACTCTCTTTAACAACAAAGAAGCCCCCCCCATACAGCTAGCACAAACCAAGCGCCTCTTATTTCTCTCCCCAGCCCTGCAAAGCCACATAAGGGTGGCGTGGGGGGCCGCTTTTGTTGTTTTTCTTTTAACGGGAGGGGGGAGAAAAAGTGTTGCAGCTTTTTGCGGTCGTTACACCTCGAAAACATCACTGGCTTAAAAATAAATTCTAGAAGCAATCTCGCCTTGCATGAAGCTCTGCTCTTTTCAGACAGCGTGCATGGCAGAACACAAGCTGGAGCCACAATAACAGAAGGTCGGTGGGGAAATAGACCTGCCTCCCCCCCCAACACACACAGTTCCCAAACATCCAGACTGTAATGCACAGATGGTCAACACTCGACAAGAAGAGATGGGGGCGGAAATATGACAAAAAAAATAATTAAAACCGAACGAACGAGGACGCGATCGATGGCAACCTTACCAAAACTTTTCTCTTTTTTCTGCATGAGTTGATTTAAGGACTCCCGGATAGCTCCTTCGCATTGAAGCAACTGAAGAAGTGGCAAGTGTGGCGCACGCCCCTCCTCGCTCTGGGTCAAGTGGAAGAGGTTTGTGTGGAAAGCGGAGAGAGCACCGAGAGAAAGCGAGAACAGGGCTATTGTGGAGAGCAGTTTGGAAGGGGGGCGGAGGGCTGCTGGAAAAAGCGACACACACGGGAGGGACTCGCAAGCGGGCGATGAGAGATATTTATATGTTGGCAATGATGGCGATCGGCAAAAAAAAAAAAAAAGAACCCCACATGCTTCCCTAACTCCGCGCCGCATTTCCATCAACCCCCGCGGACTCCTTTAAGCTCGGTTGTAACAAATGGATTTGATTAAACCGCCGCATGCAGCGTTAGGACAAGCCTATCTCGGTCTATAAGGAGCGGGGGGGGGGAGAGAAGGAAATGAGAAATACATCATAAAAAAGAGGTCTATATATTATATCACAATTGCCGACCGGATTGGTTCGCCTTCACACACACACACGCCTTCCCCATTTCCCACAAATCCTGCACCGATTCGAGAAAACCTTTACACAAAATGTGGGCTTTTTAAAACGCAGGGTATTCAGCATTAAAAGACCCCCCCCAAACAAGCCATATTATAAAGAAAATGGGAGGAAGGGGAAAGGGATCCTCTTCCTAGAAGGAAGAGAGGGAGGGAGGGTGGGTGGGTGGGTGGGTAGGGGGGGGAGAAAGAAATAAACTCCGTTCTCACCATCGCTTTTCACGCGCGGGCGCGCTGTTTGGCAACAAGGCGAGCCAGGTTTGGTAAAGGGAAAGGGCGAGCTGGCCGTTGCTCCCCTTTCATTGTTTAACTTTGCCTGCTCGCCTTCCTTGCCTGCTCTCCAATCGCGCTGCGCTTTCTTCCGCAGCCCGATCTTACACCTCTCTCTCTCTCGTCATCATAAAAATAATGAAAACCTCACATGATTTCAACACACATACGCCACAAGAAAGACTATCAGCCTCAGAGCCCGAAGTTGCAGCGGAGAGAGAAAACGAGAGAGGTTCGAGGACCAGGAGCCAGACTTTATGACTCATTTGGGAGAGGAAGGAGAGAAATACAAAAACAATCCACAACTACCACCACCACCCCATAAAAAATCTGACCCGGGGCCAAGCTCGTGTAGACATCGCTGCCCTCAACTTACCTTCTCAATTATAAGCAAGGCAAGGCGACTTCAAGATACCCCGACGCTGCTCTGGAGTTCGTTCTTCCTTGGGAAAGGGTCGAAAGGAGCATTGTTTGCAAGGAGGAAAGAAAAGGAAGAAAGAAGGAAAGAAAGGGGGGCAGATGGGTGGCCGCAAGAGGATGCGGAAGGAAGCCGATTGCCTGCCTTTGGGTTTCTATACTAATAGCAGCAATAATGTCCTCAAGGAGCCGCCAAGTTAATGGGGTTGGCCGCAACTGAGCTACAAGTGTCCTTTTAGATAGAGGATTTTTTTAAAAAAGCCAAGGTGGATCTTGGTCGTCCAGGGCTGGTTCCATCCCCTCCAACCCCCCGATCGTTGCCCTGGCGAAAAAGGCAACTTACCTAAAGCAGCGTGCTTGGAGCCGAGCTGTAGGAAGTCAGAGGCTGTATCAACTGCAGAACGCAATCCCTTAACCAGCCAGACATAATACAGCAAAGGGGAAAAGGTCACTCTTGTTATTAGGGAGGGAGACAGCCGAGCGCCACTTGCGTGCTTGCACAAAACGAGAGAGAGGGAGAGCGCGGAGCTGCGGCTCGTGGCCGGTTTCAGCCTATTTACCGCCACCCTCTCTCAGATGCCCCCTCCTATCTTTCTCACCCCCCCGCCCCCTTTCCCTCCTCCCTCTTTTCTCTCTCCCTCCCACCCCCACCCCCGTCTCTGTCGAGCTGCAGCTCTGCCACAACCGCCCGCTCGGCAAGCGCAAAGCAGCCGGGAGACAGATTGGGCTCTGTCGCTAATTTCCCAGGGTGAAAATTTACAAGCCTGCGTGTTCAAGTCAGCAGGAGGAAGGGGGGGGGAGAGAGAAAAAAGAACATATGTATGTGCTAGACGCTAGCAGGACGGCGCACTACCCCCTGACTCACGCGCAAAGTGACCCCTGCCGAGGGAGCAACTTCAGGCTGCCAAACCCAAGGGCAGCTTTACCTGGGAGTAAGCCGCACACATGAATTTACTTCTGTGTAAGCAGGCATAGGATCGGGCTGCAGAACGCTCTCTCTCTCTCCCCCGCCCCTGCGGTTATCTTCCGCTGTAAGCCGGAGGAGCGAAGATGCTGACATCTCGGCTCACCTCTTTAAAAACATCATTTCTTTCCCACGTGCAGCCCCGTCCGCTGCGTTGCTTTCTTACTCTCAAGAAAAAGCGAGACCACAGCCGAAGAGGTTAAAGGGGTGGGGAAGGACCTCGACGGGGTGGCGCTTTTAGGATCGCAAGTGATGGGAAAGTCGTCCTTTAACACTGAACAAAACTTTTCTGCGCTAACTCGGAAACTGCCAATCACGAGATTTTACCAAACTGCGTGGGGGAAGGAGGTGTGTAAAAAGGACAAAGGGCCACTTTTTGCGCACAAGTTTCCTCCGCCATTTGACACTTCCACATACTATAGATCCCACCTCACTGTTCTTGGATTGGATCGAGCGAAAGGACCCCGTTAGATTTTTGGAAAGAAAAGGCTGTGGCAGAGACGTGCTCCATCTTCCCTCGTCATGCACCATTGAACCAAAGCCAAAACACTTACCTGGGAGTAAGACCCAGTGAACTCTGCAGGACTTACTCCCGAGTAAGAACCCACAGGAAGGCTCCTGTCTCAGACGGCTGTCCTGACCAAAAGAGTATCACACATCCATTGAAGACAATGGAGGCGTTGACATTACAGATCTCAATCGGATGCGGATTCCCTCCTGTGCGCCTCCAGCCCCCTCCCCGCGCAAATTAGGATATTAAACATTTGCTAGGCCTGCTGCCGTGAATTAATATCTTGCCTTTTTCCAGCGTTGAGCCTACTTATTGTGTAAATAACCACCACCCTTTCATGTCCCTCAGGCAGCTTCCATTTTTAAAGAGTCAATCCACAGCTGTGAGCCAAGGAGGGCGGGGGTAGAACCGATTAAGAATTTGTGAATGCAGTTTGCAGACTTCAAAGTGATCCTCTATCATTAGGAGTCTCACACTAACATTGCCACAAAGCTTTTTTTTAAAGATGTCAGCTTAGAATTCCCCATCCTTTAAAAAAACACACCCACGAATGACACCCATTATTACAGAGGGTGCTTTCAAGACCCCCAAGAAAAGCTTTTAAAGCGTTGGAGAGATTTGACATCCTTCCTTCGCCCTCTTTCTCGCCCCTTCCCCCAGCGATAATCCACCATTTCTCATCAGAATAACAATAATAATATAATTAAAGCCACAGAAGAAATGCCTCCCTTTTGAAGGGATGCATTTAAACTCCTGGATTTTTCTCCCCCGCCCTGTCTAGGACACCTTATTCTTTTATTTCACAAACTAGCAATAAAGCTCTCACGCTATAAAACCAAAAGTGCAGCTTGTGCCAGGAGTTGGCGTGCGCGTGATGCGCCCCCACACACACGCACCCCGACACGCTTCCTGTTGATCCGATTTGCACAAGTGAAGAGGCGGTAGCGGAGACGTAACCGCCGGCTCCCTTTCAAGCAAAGCGCGAGTTCCCCGTCCAGCCTGGAACCCTCGAGTCGCCTCTGTTTACACGGTGCATCTGCAAACACCACTCCCGCTGCCGCTAAAGCGACCCGTCCAAGTGTGTATGTGTGTGTGTGTGTCGTCTCTCTTGAAACTCATGCAGTCAGTGGGAGGGGGAAGAAGAGAGGGGGGTTATGTGTGGAGAAAGGGAGAAATAAAATCAGAACAAATGGTACAGCTAATGAGGACAATTAAATTAATTATGTTAAAGGAGATGAAATTCGCGCGCGCCCTCTTTTCTCTCCCCCCCTCCTCCTCCTCCTCCCTCTCTCTCCCCCCCCCATGTATGATCTGTCACCCCTCGCTGGCAACGGCTGTTCCGTAATTCATGGCAACTGATTAGTGCATCTATGCAAATCTTTGTTTAAATCATTCCACTAATTAAATGATGGGATTATTCCTCTGCCTACGGTGACATCATGCGCAGTAATTAGTACTCTATTTGGACTGTGGCAATAAGATACCCGGTGTCAACACCAACCTACAAAAGGCATTAAGCACTTTGTCACTTTTGTGTGTATGTGTGTGTGTGCGCGCGCGCCTGCAACAAACAGTTCTGCATCTAATTGCAATCCTTCTCTCTCGCCGCCCCCCCCATCTACCAATCAAGGGCTTTTTTTAAAAAAAGGGGGGGAACTTGGTGAGTAATATGCCAAACCACATGTGTAAAGGAATAAAATAGAATAGTTAACATTCAGCTCCACGCCATTCATTTCCCCCTAAAATGTAATGATAATTAGATGGGTCATAAAATGCTCTCCTTTTCATTATGACTGATGAAATGCATTAAAGCTGACAGGGTATTACCTGACAGTAATTAGGTTTTGTCATGAATTAAATTATTTGAAAGCAGGCTCTTTCCCCAATCATGCAATTTGCAGCAAGATTTTTTTTAAAAAATATGCTATAGCAAAATATAAAGGGAGCAAGAGAGTGGGAAAAAGCAGTTTCTTCCTCTTTCTTCAGAGTTATATGAATTATTCACACACAAGCAAAGGGGGGGCGAAGAGAGCAGGGGGGGAGTGCAGACGGGGCGGTTTATTACTTTAAAAAGCACTTTGCACAGATGTGATCGCCAGGAGAAAGATCCAGTTGCACTGGGGTGGGAGAGCGAAGATATAGAGGAGAGCAAAGTGATCTGGTGAAGAGAAGGTGGAATCTGATCATTTGCTCCCCCCCAACTCTTGGCGAAGAGCACCATTGACCCTCCCAAACTCGGCAGCTTTCCGGCCGCCTCTCTCCCCCGCTCCTCAAGCCCTCCAACTCCGCATTTTCGGAGCACCTGCAACCAGGCTGGCCGCCGAAACAGAATTTATCGGTATTGTTTGCTTCATAAAGTTTATAAAGACTCAAGCCAGCCACATTCCCCCTCCAGAGGTAGTTACAGATGGGGAACAGACACAGTGAAAATTCACGATCTTTTATTTTCTTTTGCTAAATGGTTCAAAACCATCGTCAGCTAGGGTCCTTTCCTCTTCCCCGGCTGGAGCATCTTCTTTTTACTTGCCCATTTGATTTAAGGCAAAAAAGAAAAAACACTTAACATTTGCAAGGCTTTTTTATTTTCAAAGAGGGCGGAGAAAGATATTGTTTTGAAAAAGAGAGTCTTACCTTTGTGCAAGAGAAGCCTTCTAGAGAAAAAAAAAGGTGAAATAATTCTTCGAAGTTTCACAGCTTGGACACTTCCTGTCCTTTTTTTAAAAAAAAGGAAAGAGAGAGACACTTGCCAGCTTTTGAAGCGTTCCCCCCCTCCCTCCCCTATGATCAGTAATATTTTTTGTATAGTCCCAGAGATGCCCGTGGTGCCGTATGCCTCTTACTGTGCAGCAAAAAGACAATGAACGTATGGGGGGGGGAGGGGGAGAGGAACAAGAAATATAATCCTATTTTTTCTCTCTAAGGAAGAAAAAAAAGCAGACACTCCCTCAGTTCAAGAGTAAATAACTACACTTGATCACCATGCCCCCGCCTTTCTTCTTCCCCCGCTTGAGTTTCAGCAGCATCAAACGGGAGCGTATCCCAGGTTGGTGGGGCTTTTTTGGGGCGCTTGCCTGCAGCCTGCTTATCTACCCCCCCTTTCCTTACTTTCCTCCTGAGCTGCGCACAAAACCTGAGTGGGCCAGCTCGCCTCCTTCAGTATTTAAACACCTCCACCAGGTCCCTAGTTAGCAGCTCCCGTTGGCTCATCCCAGAAGCTGACAAGTACGGTTAGAGGAGGCTGTACATGTTGCTCTAATGGACCTCATTAAGTTCTACTTACAGATGTTCTCTTAACATAATTGATCTGCGGTGAGTTGAGAGGACTGCAACTTATTCCCTAGCCCCCAATTATGGTTGGGTAATTAGATCCCCAACCTCCAATTTTTCACATTCACCCTTCTAACATCCCAAAATATCAAAGTATCTCTTTCTCACCAAAGCTCCCCGCCCTCCCCTTACTGGACTCCACTCCACTCACTGTATTGACAGTTAGATCTACGCTAACCTTTGTAGTGACGCCAGTTTTAATGGTGCATTCAGTCCATTGACAGAAGCTTGGGTGCCCCCCCCTTTGTCCCCCTCCCTCTCCTTTCCTTCTCCTCCTTTTTTTTAACCCTCAGAAACAAAAGGGTAAAAAGAAAAAAAAAACCCAGCTTGCATAGTTTGTACTTTTGATAAAAGGTTTCGCTGATGGACTTTGGCAGCAGAGTTTCTTTTCTAATATCTTTTTATCTGAATTAATTCCTCAGATGAAAACTTTAAGGAACAATGAAGAAGAGAGGTATTGCTCTGAACCGGTGAGGGGGGAAGGAAGAGAGAGAAATTACACAGCACACCTGGGACAGATGAAGCCAAACTAGTGCTTTTATAATGCCAATCAGCAGGGCTGTTATCATCCCTCTAATTAGGAAAGCATCCTAAAACAGAGAGCACTTGGGGAAATGGTAATGTTATGGTTTTGCACTTAAAAGGGGAGACATTTCCTACACTGTAAGAATCCAGGATTGGGGGTGACAAGTCCTTTAATTAATGGGCAGGATTCCCCACATGTGCACATTGGGAGTGCATGTTTTGATTCAGAAAAGTGGACAAAGGGGGCTTTTTGGGGAGAAAGGGGGGCTTGAGTGTCTGAGGCGTAGGGGAGAAGGGAGGGAAAAGTCCACTAGCTTTGAAGGAAAACAGAGTTTGCAAGCTACCTTTATTTTAACCCCCAATGGATTATAGGCGGAACTGCAGCAAGCTGCTTGCCGAAGGGTTTGAAAGTGATGGGCTCAAGGCCATCAGCCAAACAAAAAGTTTGGGAGAGAGCACATTTGGAATCTGAGAATACCTCCTCCTCGTTTCTGTGGTCCTGCTTTTATGCGGTCCTTTTGGAAGTTGCCTTTGCTTAGTGTGCGAAATGGGCCCCAGCTGGCCCAGTAGAAGGGGCTCCTAGGACCAAATTTGCAGCATGCAAGTTCTCCCCCAGGTTAAAAAGGCTCAGTTTTCCACCACTTTGCTCCTGGGTTAATTAAGGGCTAAAGCGTGGCTAAGGAAGGGCTGTAGCTCAGTGGTAGTGTTTTCATATGCAAAAGCTCTCAGGTTCTGTCCCCAGCATCTCCAGACAGGGCTAGGAATATGTCCCTGTCAGAAACTCTGGAGACCTGCTGCCTGTCAGTGTAGACAATACTGAGCTAGATGGGCAGCCAGTTTGACTTGGTATAAGGCAGCTTCCTATGTTCCCATTTCACGCAAAACATGTGGCTGACCTCTCTTGCGCATTGCAAATGGGGAATGGGTTGTCTGAATGGATTGCTGTTATGTGCCTTCAAGTTGATTACGACTTATGGCGACCCTATGAATCAGTGACCTCCAAGAGCATCTGTCATGAACCACCCTGTTCAGATCTTGTACGTTCAGGTCTGTGGCTTCTTTTATGGAATCAATCCATCTCTTGTTTGGCCTTCCTCTTTTTCTACTCCCTTCTGTTTTCCCACCATTATGGTCTTTTCTAGGGAATCATGTCTTCTCATGATGTGTCTGATAACCTCAGTTTCATCATTTTAGCTTCTAGTGACAGTTCTGGTTTAATTTGTTCTAACACTCAATTATTTGCCTTTTTCGCAGTCCATGGTATGCACAAAGCTCTCCTCCAGCACCACATTTCAAATGAGTTGATCTTTCTATTATTCACCTCCTTCACTGTCCAGCTTTCGCATCCATATATAGAGATTGGGAACACCATGGTCTGAATGATCCTGACTTTGGTGTTCAGTGATACATCTTTGCATTTGAGGACCTTTTCTAGTTCTCTTACAGCTGCCCTTCCCAGTCCTAGCTGCCTTCTAATTTCTTGACTATTGTTTCCATTTTGGTTAATGACTGTGCCGAGGTATTGATAATCCTTGACAAGTTCAATGTCTCCATTGTCAACTTTAAAGTTACATAAATCTGTTGTCATTACTTTAGTCTTTTTGACGTTCAGCTGTAGTCCTGCTTTTGTGCTTTCCTCTTTCACTTTCATCAGCATTCGTTTCAAATCATTACTGATTTCTGCTAAGAGTATGGTATCGTCTGCATATCTTAAATTATTGATGTTTCTCCCTCCAGTTTTCACATCTGCTTCATCTTGGTCCAATTCCGCTTTCCATATGATATGTTCTGCGTACAGATTAAACAAATAGGGTGATAAAATACACCCCTGTATCACACCCTTTCCGATGGGGAACCAATCGGTTTCTCCATATTCTGTCCTTACAGTAGCCTCTTGTCCAGAGTGTTGGTTGCACATCAGGACAATCAGATACTGTGGCACCCCCATTTCTTTTAAAGCATTCCACAGTTTTTCATTATCTACACAGTCAAAGGCTTTGCTGTAGTCTATAAAGCACAGGGTGATTTTCTTCTGAAATTCCTTGGTCTGTTCCATTATCTAACGTATGTTTGCGATATGCACTCTGGTGCCTCTTCCCTTTCTAAATCCAGCTTGGACGTCTGGCATTTCTTGCTCCATACATGGTAAGAGCCTTTGTTGTAGAATCTTAAGCATTACTTTACTTGCATGGGATATTAAGGCAATAGTTCGATAATTACTGCATTCTCTGGGATCCCTGTTCTTTGGAGTTGGGATATATATTGAAAGCTTCCAGTCTGTGGGCCATTGTATAGTTTTCCATATTTCTTGACAAATTTTTGTCAAAATTTGGACGGATTCCATCTCAGTAGCTTGTAGCAACTCTATTGGTATGCCATCTATTCCTGGTGATTTGTTTCTTCCAAGAATTTTAAGAGCAGCTTTCACTTCACATTCTAAAATTTCTGGTTCTTCATCGTATGGTTCCTCCGTGAATGAATCTGTCATCCTGGCATCTGTTTTATAGAGTTCTTCAGTGTATTGCTTCCATCTTCCTTTTATTTCATCTAGGTCAGTCAGTGTGTTCCTCTGTTGATTATTCAACATTCCTACTCCTGGTTTAGATTTCCCTTTCATTTCTCTAATCTTTTGGAATATGGCTCTTGTTCTTCCCATTTTGTTGTCCTTTTCTATTTCTATATAATAACTATTGTAATAGTTTTCTTTGTCCCTATGTACTAGTTGTTGTATAGTTGCATTTAGGGTTCTGACCGTGTTTCTATCTCCTTTTGCTTTTGCTTTCCTTCTCTTTTTAACCATTTTAAGAGTTTCTTCAGTCATCCATTGAGGTCTTTCTCTCTTTTTAACTAGAGGTATCATCTTTTTGCATTCTTCCCTGATAATGTGTCTGACTTCAGTCCATAGTTCTTCTGGTTCTCTGTCAACTAAGTTTAAAGCCTCAAAAAAATTGCCGGGATTGAAAAAAATGTCACAAGTTGGCAGCACTTTCATGGCCTTTCTGAATTTGGGCTGAGCCAAGTCATACGGCAAGTCACACTTTGTCCCTTATGCTGTATGATTTGGGCAGCCGTAGCCAAGTGGGTGCGGCAAGCTGGGCCAAACAGATAAATTGGCTGCTACGTGCTGGCCGGTTGAGTGAATTAACCTTCATGCAACCTGCTCTTTCATTACAAACCCAACCCACACTCACCCAGTGCTGTTTGAACTGGTCATGTGACTATGTGTACCACGCACCTCCAGCCTGATCCATGGTAGGGTTTGGAGTACCACTGGAGGTCAGCCAACTGTTAATTATTTAGTTTATTATTACGATGATATATATTTTTAATCATTATGGAAACACACTTTGGATTGTGTGGCTCAAGCACCAACATTTCACGAGCTTTCTGTGAGCATAGGAAAATAGGACGCAGCCTTACACTGAAATGGCCCATTGGTACCTCTAGGTTAGTATTGTCTGTAATGACCGACAGCTACTCTTGGAGGTTTCAGACAGGGGTCTCTCTCAGCGCTATCTGGAGATACTAGGGACTGAACCTGGAACCTTTTACATGCAAGGCAGATACCCTGCTACTGAGCTATGGCCCTTCTCTAATTACATCTCTTTGAGGGCAAGAGAGTAGACTCTCCATTTTGGAGCTGGTCACTGTGTTGTATGTGTTGGAATATGTGGTTCAACTCCAACTTGTGGATTGAGGGTGCATGGGGTTAGAAAGGGTAGCTAGAGAGGAGACCCCTTGGTTGCTAGGCTATACCTGTCCTTTGATCTCCTGCTGTCTCTTTCTTCCTGCTAGCCTGATACGCAAAGGATGTTGATCACAGTTCCTTCCCTCCTTCTTACTTCTTCTTTCTCTCATGAGGGAGAGCATATTGCTTTGTCTCTCCCTCTCCTCCAAGCATGAGGGCAAGCACTGGGCTCAGTGTTTGCAGCTCCAACTTAGCTAGTTAGTTAGATATAGGACTCTTTCCTATCAAGTATGTACTTCCAGAATAAAGTAGTTATATCTTATTTTAAAGCTTAAAGTCTCTGTCTGACTAATTTGCAGGGAAGGTATATTCTTTAGCAAGGATTCAAACACACACAAGCTTGCTCAGAACCCTCCGTTCCCAGCATCGCGACTCTCCGACAGTATGTACATTTTAAAAAGCACCTTATTCTCATCATGATTCAGCTGTCTTTAATTCTACATCTTCCCATTAGGGAAGATACAGAAGACCTCTTGGAGGCTGGGCCTGGCAACCAACTTTAAAAGTTGTGCAGGGGGAAGGGAGAATTCCACCTTGTGGTTTTTCCCATTACAGTGTTGCAAGAAAACCTGCACTTGGCTGAATTTCCTCTTCTCTTAAAGATACAGAATCATTCTCAGGCCCTGAGTCTGGCAACCCTACTTCCCATACATTGTACCGTATACTGGAACAGCTCCCTCCAAATGTACCTATTTGGCTAACAGTGCCGTCTTTCAGAAGAAAGGAAGCTGCCTTGCACCAGATCAGTAATTGTTTTCTACTCTGACTGGCAGAAGCTCCCCTGACTGGCAGGATCTGAGGCAGAGGCCTTTCCCATCACTTGTTACCTGGGAACATTATATTGAGTTAGACCACTGGTCCACCTGGTTTAGTATTGTCCACACTGACAGGCATCTGCGTTCCAGGGTTTCAGACAGACATGTCTCCTAGCCCTACCGGGAGATTCTGGGAACTGAATAGATCCACCACATGCAAAGCAGATGCTCTGCCACAGCTATGGCCCTTTCCTAAATGCATACTAGTTGAACCAGCTTGATTCCCAAGCAAAGGCATTTAGGATTGCAAATGTAGATTCTCTCCCATCTAACATAGGGGGGGATAGACATTTAGACTCTCATCCAACCACTATGGACAAATTTGAACAGAGTTGATTGGTAAACAATGTGGATAGGACTGACAACTTCTTTTCTAGTTGGGGTCCTATCATTTAGCAGATAAAGCTCTCCCTATCATGGTAGGAAGAACCTCACCCACCAAATCTCTGCCTTTCCCTCCTGGATCTCTCTGCTCTACAATCTCATCCTAGTTATTTATTGCATTTATTAGTTGTCCTGAGACAAAAAGTTCTCAGGGTGACGAACAATGTAAAAATAATTTAAAACTGCAAAAAAGCCAATAAAAACACAGATCATATAACACCATACTATAAAACACAGGCACAAATAACAGGGGAGAGAGTTAAACAAATTCAGCCATAGTCATTAAATCAAAGCAAGAAATACCACCAAAATATCACAATGGGATTGTTTTATTGTTGGTTTTAATTACGGTTGTTTACATTTTAATTTTCTAATGGGATTGTTTTATTGTATATTTTAATTATAGATGATTATATTTTAATGTTTGTGTAACTGATTTTTCACTTTGTAATACACTTTGAAGGCTGTTTTGTATTATGCAGCATATAAATAAATAATAATCTTTATGGGGTAAAAGTATAATGCTATAGCATTGTGAATGGTAAGATTAAGATGTTAAAATTTTAAGTCAATTAACAAACATATTTTAAAAGGCTCAGGAAACAGTATCAAGAAGATAGCAAAGTAGGTGCCAAGTGAGCCTTTCTGGGGATGCACTTCACAACCAGAGGGCCACCACCAAAAACTCCCCCACTTTCATGGTCACCATCCACTACTCAGATTGAGGGGACACTCAAATGGGGCCCAAATGAACTGATGACCAAAGGGCCCCAATAAATACATGTAGTAAGAAGGTGTCCTTTGGGTAATGGGGTTCCCAACCAATGTAAGTCTTTATAGATTAAAAACCTGCGCTTTGAATGGAGGCTAGGAATGGACTGGAAACCAAGGATAAAAGTGTTGGTGTATTAGATGTCAAATGAAAGTAGCTATTAGGGAATCTGTACATTTTATGGTTGTGTTGTTATTGCTAAATGTGGATGGCTTGTATAACATTCAAGGAGAAAGGCCAACTAAAGACTTTGTTAATTGGCTCAAAAGCTAGAGTTAAGGATCACTTGCACAAGCAGCACCCTTCCTTTAATTGCATGACACTATCAGTACAGGGTGAGGAACCTCAGGGGCTGAAAGTGGCACTGCTCTTGATCTGGCCCTTGGGACTAGCAGTGGCTCCGATGTCAGTGGGGCAGTGAATCCGCTCCAGGTTTTAGTCTGAACTTTCAAGGGCTACCCAAGGTACTCAGCCCTTGAAAGTTTAGATGAAAACCTGGAGCGGATTCACTGCCCCACTGACATCAGAGCCACTGCTTGGGACTCTTCCTAAGCCACACCCTCTCTCCTGGCCACACCCATCACTAGTCCTGCTCTGCACTCTCCCCGGGCTGGCTGGAATATGTGCTTGAGCTGTTGTAGTGCCTCTTGCTTGCCTAGATGAAGGATGGAGGGGTCTTTGGGTGTAGAAATCTTTGACCTTTGGGTGACTGGAATGTAGACACACTCATTGATTCACCCATTTTTGCCTCTACTCCTGCCTACCGCTCTCCAGGTGGCCCCCACGAGGTTCTTCATGAGGAAATGTGGCTCTTGGGATTAAAAAGATTCCCCTCTTTCTGGTATAATATGTTTGTAACACCTGGATGGTTGTGAGGATAAAAGGAGAAGGATTGTATATACCAGAGTTCCTTGGATAAAAAAAAGGAACAAACATGTGGCGTGTGCTTATTTATTTATGCGACCTGATCGTAGATTTGTAATTATTTACTTCAGAATAGGTCCCACTGAACTCAGCGAGACCTCTTCAGCAGAAAGTGAGTGTAGGACTGCAGACTTAACTTGGATATAGTTCCACTGATCCAAGCTCTGTCAAGGAGAGCTGCTGCTTCATATGAATGGCAAATTGTCTCAGCAAAGAAACCCTACGGCTCTGGAATGGCTGCCCTTGCCAAAGTTTGTAGTAGCCAGTCCAGCACAGGCTGGTCCATTAGGGCAAATGGGGTACTGCCACACCAACCTCAACCTGCCTTCTTACTGACAGCCATTCCAAGAGTGCCAGTGGCTGTCTGCTTATGTCTCCTTAGCTTCGTTTTTGCCCTTGTACAACTCGACAGGGAGAAGGATGGGGGCAAAACTAGAATCAATTGGCTCTGGCTGTTTATTTTATTATTCATTATTCCATTTATATTCCGATCTTCCTCCCAAAAGCAACCCAAGGCGGCAAACAGGTGACAAAACACTAAAACCAACTATAAAACATATTTTAAAAAAATATTTAAAACAACTTTAAAACAAATCATCTTAAAAACATATTTTTTAAAAAAAAAAATCAGCTGGGTTCCCTGCTTTTTTCCTTACCAGGGAGCTGTCATTTGTTCTAACTAGGAGTGCTTGAGCCATCAGATCTTTTTGAGTTCCAATAGAACTGACATTCTCCCTTTCCCCCTTTCAGACTAATGTGCAGAACTTAGTTACCCACTATATTTCTTGCTTCCTGAATGTTCTGCTGTGGTTCCTGCCTAGAAATGTATCAAAAACATGGAGAAATGCACTCTTAGAGATAGTAGGAATAACAGTGAATAGTGAATGACAATGAGGACATTGAACTTGTTAAGGATTATCAATATCTTGGCACAATCATTAACCAAAATGGAGAAAATAGTCAAGAAATCAGAAGAAGGCTAGGACTGGGGAGGGCAGCTGTGAGAGAACTAGAAAAGGTCCTCAAATGTAAAGATGTATCACTGAACACTAAAGTCAGGATCATTCAGACCATGGTATTTCCAGTCTCTATGTCTGGATGTGAAAGTTGGACAGTGAAAAAAGCTGATAAGAGAAAAATCAACTCATTTGAAATGTGGTGTTGGAGAAGTGCTTTGTGGATACCATGGACTGCAAAAAAAAATAACTGGGTGTTAGAACAAATCAAACCAGAACTATCACTAGAAGCTAAAATGATGAAACTGAGGTTATCATACTTTGGACACATCATGAGAAGACGTGATTCATTAGAAAAGATAATAATGCTTGGAAAAACAGAAGGAAGTAGAAAAAGAGGAAGGCCAAACAAGACATGGATTGATTCCATAAAGGAAGCCACAGACCTGAACTTACTAGATCTGACCAGGGTGGTTCATGACAGATGCTGTTGGAGGTCACTGATTCATAGGGTCGCCATAAGTCGTCGTCGACTTGGAGGCACATAACAACGAAGTGAATATTAATGCAAATTATTGTACAGTCCCCCCCCTTAAATCGCAGATTAATACAGAAACTAATTGGAACAGACCTATGTTCATGTGAAACATGTGAAAGTGACACAGATAGGAAATACGTTGATTCCCCTATCCCTAGTTCAAGCTAAAATTAGTTAAAACAAGCCAGGATCAAACTGTGGTTTCAAATCCTGGTTTACGGAAGAACTTTGATTCTCCAAGTTTGGATGAAACAAGGAACTGTAGTTTGTTCTTTACAGGAAAGCTTTCACTCTTCTACTTCACATGCAAAGGAAAATGATGGGGTGGGGTGTTGTGCAGTTCTGAGGTTCACTGTGGCTCACTCACAAGTGTACAAACCACATTCGTTTGTGACTGTATGAAGCAGAGCCTTGTAGACTTTTCAGGGGGTTGCTGTGCTATTATTTCTCTTGGATTTTTATGTTTTCAATTTTGTTTTAGGTGCAATCCAACTTGTATTTATGCAAGGCTAAGAGGAGTTGGACATGGTGGACTCCTGGCTGAGCCAGTAAGGTCCTGACTCCACCAGGCTGTGCCAGCAGAAGCCCCTCACCCTAGCTAGCTCAGCTGCAGGGGAGCCGGAAGCCTGCCTGCTGAGCCAGGGGTCCACCAGGGAAGCCCAGCTTGGCAGAAGGGATGCTGGCAGAAGGCCCGAAAAAGGGGTGTTCTGAGGGCATGTTGGAGGATGAGCTGAGGGGTGTGACTTAGGCGACATCCAACTTGTGTTCAGAGCACTTTGGCAGGTCCTGATCTGGGCCAAAGTTATGCTGGGGAAAAGGGGGGTTACGTGCCCTGCCACCTGTGCAGCTGTGGGCAAGCTGCAGAGTCCCAAGGAGCCCAGTTTCCCCCCAGCTGGCAGTTGCGGACAAGGAAGGGGCTGGCTTGTGCAGCGGTGGCAAGCTGAGCAGGCCCTAGCCAGCTGGGGAGGACTAGCCTCAGAGGGAGGCAATGGTAAACCTCCTCTGAATACAGCTTACCATGAACACCCTATTCATAGGGTCGCCATAAGTCAGGATCGACTTGAAGGCAGTTCACTTTCCATTCCAAGAAAATAATTACAATGGAAATCAGTGGAGAGTGCTTACTCCCCGGTAAGGGTATTCATGGCAGCTGGCTTTTTCTTCCCGGTCCCTCCACACAGGCTGAGCCCACGTTCAGCTGGCCCAGTGGCTCCTGAATGTGAATGGATGCCGTGGACCTTCCCACTGGATTCTCCTGTGCCAGTCCCCCTCCTGCCAGCTTCCCATGAGTTGGATCGCTCTGTTAGTATTTGTGTGTGTGTGCATGTGAGCTGCCTGCAGCCTTTAGCAAGGCAGAACAGGCATGTTTTAAACAACAATATAGCTGTGTTGTTATTGTCCTTGCGTGTGTGTGCAGGCACACACTAAGTACATCTAGGCTGAAAAACCACATGCAACAAGTTTTGACTCTCATTTAGAAACTGCCAAGTTATAACAAACAGCCAAAGAAAAATGTGCCTGAGTTTGTAAGGGCAACGGCCAGTGACCTCTTGCTGCAAGGAAATCCAGACAATATCCGTTCAGTGAACAGTTTTAGCTTAAAGCTATTCCTAATGAATCAGACAAACTTATTCTGAAGTGGGAGAGTTAAGAGAGTTCACACGCACACACACGCAACCACACACACACACTTAGAGAACACTATTCAAAGACTGAAATTACAGAGAACAAAACATTAAAACACTACCAATTTTCTAAATAGTCTTTTCACATGCAATCACTACTTCTCTTTCACATGCTTTTGGGTATCAAAGTTGCTGTTGCTTGCTCTTTGGGATAAAAGGATAATTTCAAGTCTCAAGCAAATAAAGCAATCGGGGGTAATGACACCACCCCCACCCTGCCACACCTACGTGCTCTTGCAATTTGATTAATAGGGTTGATCCGATCTGTATTTTCTTGGGAGTGACTAAGTTTGCATACGGCAGCATTGCATTCTTCTGCTCTCTGAATAGTTCAAAAGAAGTTTTGTTTTCAGAAAAACAACCACCCAATTGGCCTCTTTCCCCCGACCCTTAAAGCCTGCCCCCATGATTTATTTCATCTAGAACTGGCCTATGCAACTTATTTACTTATCAAAATACTTATATTCCACCTTTCCTTGTGTAGGTCAAAGCACCTGTCAGAAATAATGAAGCACAATAAGAAGTAAAACAAAACAAAACAGCCCAAGAATAGCAAGCCAGCAAAACAATTTAAAACAGCAGCAATAAAAAAAAAAATAGGCCCAAAGGATTGCATTTTATGGCAAAGGCAAGTATTACACTCTAGTCTCTAAGAGCCAGTTGCCTTGCTAAACAGGATGTTGTTGTTGTTATGTGCCGTCAAGTCGATTACGACTTATGGCGACCCTAAGAATCAGTGACCTCCAAGAGCATCTGTCATGAACCACCCTGTTCAGATCTTGTACGTTCAGGTCTGTGGCTTCCAGTCCAAACAGGATGTAGGACTGGCCCAATCATTAGGCAGAGTGAGGTGGCTGCCTCAGGAAGTGGCTGTTGGCAGTTTCCTGTTCTCTTGGTGCTTACAGCTCCCAGAGACAGTGGCCAGGTCTAGTCTCTTTCAGGCAGGTCAAGTTAAGCATAGTTAAATACAATCAGAAGGGACTCTCTGAGCTGGAATCAGTACCCTGGACAGTGAACCTTGCTGGCTGATCCATGAAGGTTGGTGCCTCAGCCGGAGAGTGAACCCATCTGAGGCTTTATAGAGGCCAGCAGGCCATGTTCTGCATTAAGTCCCAACTCCTTGAAGGAGCCAGCTGTGTTTTTAAATGGGCCCTTGCCTGCATCTGTATCCTTTGGATCCTGGGAATACCAAGAGTTCGAAGCAGATGGCTGCTGGGGACTTGTCCTCTGAATCCAAAGATGGTGGCCAGGCCACGCTCTCCAACGAGGAGGGTGCAGGAGAAGTTACTGCAAGTTTCCTCAACCTCATCTGAGTCTTCAGAGTTTGTTGGACCTGGGGTCAGGGACTGTGACCTGGGGTAGGGAGTGAAGTGTCCTACGTTACAGAGAACAGTTCTATATTTGAAGGACCATTCTCTTTGAAGGGTTATCTGGTCCCAGCCTGGTTTAAAGGTAAAGAACCTTGTGTGCTCACAGCCTTGAAACTGCCCATCACCAGTGAGCACCTGGACAGGAGCCTGAGCCAGCACACAGCTCATTTGACCACAGTCTTTCCCATGATGGTCAGATGCACTGTATTTATATTGAAATTATAGTAATTATTTCTAAGTGCACATCGATACATATGTATATAGAGATTAGCATATACAGATGTTATGCATATCCCTGCCCTCTTTTGTCCTTTCTTGTGATACTTCCCCCCCTTTTTCTTTTTGGTGATGTGTAACCCTCCATGGCGCAGAGTGGTAAGCGACGGTAATGCAGCCGAAAGCTCTGCTCACGGCCAGAGTTCGATTCCAATGGAAGGAGGAAGTCGAATATCTGGTAAAAGGGGTCGATGTCCACTCAGCCTTCCATCCATCCGTGGTCGGTAAAATGAGTACCCGGCATATGCTGGGGGGTAAAGAAAGGCCGGGGACGGAACTGGCAATCCCACCCCATATATACAGTCTGCCTAGTAAACATCGCAAGATGTCACTCTAAGAGTCAGAAACGACTCGCACTATAAGTGCGGGGACACCTTTACCTTTTTAACTGGTCACCCTTGACTGAGTTGTGCATGGAAGCACCAATCTTTTCCCCTGATCAAAGCAGCCGTCCTCCTCTATTGGAGGACAGAGCTGTGAGTGCAATGCAGCCTGCTCTGAACCCTCTAAGCTAGCCTGCAATGGAGGATGCCACCTTGCTATCAGTGTTGGTCAGGCATTAGCCAGTCTGGTCAACTTTTGTATGTGGAATGTGGAGGGGGGTGAGTTGTCATCTTGTCTTTCCCCTCAGGCAGCTGGAATTTCTTGGGCTGCTCCTGGCTTCAGCAGAAGGTCAACAGGGAGGGGTAAGTCTGTGCCTCTCTGGGCGGTGAGTTCCAAAGCCCAGGTGTGGCAACAGATAAAGCCCTTTCGCTCATTCTAACCAGGTGTGGGTTTGGAACCAAGAAGATGGCCTTAAATGCATGACCAGCCAAGCCACATGCAGTTGACTGGCCATGTATTTTGGCTTGCTAGATGTTTAACAGATTCCTCCCATATTTTTTCAGTGCCATGCACACATCAAAAAGAAAGTTTCATTGAGCCACAGCTGGACTGCTTTACATGGATGAGCTGTTTCCCTCCTATTAAGAGAGACAAAACTATGGAATGCTTTAAAAGAAATGGGGGTGCCACAGCATCTGATTGTCCTGATGCACAACCTATACTCTGCACAAGAGGCTACTGTAAGGACAGAATATGGAGAAACCGACTGGTTTCCCATCAGAAAGCATGTGAGAAAAGGGTGTATTTTATTACCCTATTTGTTTAATCTATGTGCAGAACATATCATATGGAAAGTGGGATTGGACCAAGATGAAGGAGGTGTGAAAACTGGACAGAGAAATATCAATAAGATATGCAGACAATACCATACTACTAGCAGAAACCAGTAATAATTTGAAATGAATGCTGTTGAAAGTGAAAGAGGAAAGCACAAAAGCAGGACTACAGTTGAACGTCAAGAAGACTAAAGTAATGACAACAGAAGATTTATGTAACTTTAAAGATGACAATGAGGACATTGAACTCATCAAGGATTATCAATACCTTGTCATTATGCTAGGTCATTAACCAAAATGGAGACAATAGTCAAGAAATTAGAAGAAGGCTAGGACTGGGGAGGGCAGCTATGAGAGAACTAGAACAGGTCCTCAAATGCAGAGATATATCACTAAACACTAAAGTTAGGGTCATTCAGACCATGGTATTCCCGATCTCTATATATGGATGTGAACGTTGGACAGTGAAAAAAGCAGATAAGAGAAAAACAAACTCCTTTGAAATGTGGTGTTGGAGGAGAGCTTTACAGATACCATGGACCGCGAAAAAGACAAATAATTGGGTGTTAGAACAAATTAAACCAGAACTGTCACTAGAAGCTAAAATGATAAAACTGAGGTTATCATACTTTGGACACATCATGAGAAGACATGATTCACTAGAAAAGACAATAATGCTGGGGAAAACAGAAGGGAGTAGAAAAAGAGGAAGACCAAACAAGAGATGGATTGATTCCATAAAGGAAGCCGCAGACCTGAACATACAAGATCTGAACAGGGTGGTTTATAACAGATGCTGTTGGAGGTCACTGATTCATAGGGTCGCCATAAGTTGTAATCGACTTGAAGGCACATAACAACACAACAACAACAGGGACAAGTGTTCATTTTGGTTAAGAGGGAACTCTGGTATATCATTTAACCATGATGACAGGGAGAAGATGTAAGAATTCACACTGGACATGAGGGGGGACGGCATGCACTCTTGTATCTGCTCCTGATCTCCTTGCTGTGGTGAAGAGATCAACAAGTGTTACATCTGCGTAGTAATACCTCAGTTAGCTTTTCCTGGACATTATTTCTTAACAGAAACTTTGGCACCAGAAGTAAGAATCACATGGAAAGAACAGGGATAGTTTCCTACACTACAAAAAAGAAGAGCAGTTTGTGATGCGTCCTTCCCTGGCTCTCCCTGTCAGGTTCCTACCTGCTCGTGGTTACTGCCTGTCTCTAGGCACCACCAGGGACTCCACCAGTCCGGACCGCTCTCTCTTATGGTTTCTCTCCCCGCTCTAGCACAGATCTCAACAGATCCCCCTGCTAGGCAACCACCAGTAACGTCCCAATACTAGTATTCCCAGAGACTCTGAATACTGGTATTGTTATTCTCTTCACCGCTGCCACCATTTGTTACAGTTCCCCTTCAGCCTTGGTCATTACCTTACCCTCCCTTCTGGTCTGTGAAACCCCAGCCAAGGATCAGGCCTTTGGTAAACCAAATTAAGTATTTATTACAGATAACAAAGCTAACAAGATTAACAAGATTTCTTCTTAAGGCACATAAGCATATGGTTTTACTCAATACTAATCCGAACTCCACCTCCTTCCTGGTAAACAACTCTCTAAACCCCACCAACCAACCCACTCAGTTCTCTTCCCCCCCTGCCCCCCCCGATTCCACTCTCACTCTTCCTTTTATACATTCAGCCATTTTAAACACTCAGCCAATCATCTCGCATTCTACTGCCCATTCACTCCCCCTCCTCTTTCACTCCACTTACCATGTATCTTCTAAAACAACAACACTTACCATATATACATTAATATAGGAACATCACACAGTTCAACGAGTTTCAGCAAACCTTTTAATCAAAACAAAGAATAAGCATGTCTGAAATGAAAGAACCTGGTCAAGTAAGCCTTGCATTCAGACAGCTTGAAGGCTTCTTTCAAAATGCATCCAGGGATGCTTGCCTTGCCTTTTTTCTTTTATTATGCAGCATCTTGCTATAGGAATCTAAAGCTTTGAGGATAGTTCTGCTCTCTGTACACTTGAGCAGGCAGGCAAGGGGCAGCCCCCCCCCTGTGCGCGCTCTCTCTCTCTCTCTCTGCCATCCTCCCCTACACTTGAGCAGACGCATCTGCAGTAAACAGTGCTTCCAGGGCATCTGAAACACCATTTTCTGCAGAGGTGCCTGTACCACCTGGCAAGGAGCAGCATTCCAGCCCCGCGTGAGAGAGCTCCCTGCAGCGGCCCCAATCCAGTAGACAAGAAGCCACATTCTGACTATGTCAGGGTGTGCACCCCACACATCCCATACACCCCCATATAACTGTGTTAAAAGGAGCTTCTTTCCTGGAGGATTTTTTAACTGAGGTATTACTGTAGTGGCTCAGTGACCCAGTATGATGGAGTCCAATCCTTGTACCTACAGGATGGCTGGCTTCTGCACGGCAGGTGTGAAAGAGAAATGTGGGGGAAAGCATCTATTATTTTCGCCATCACATTGTATACTGAAGAAGTTGATTCCCCCCCTCCTTTTTTTGTCGAGAGTTACTCTTTCTTTGGTAATTAGGTTTAGTGAATGGATTGCCTTTCATGTTAACTGTTGAGTTCCATTATGTGTGCATTCCCTTTTTCTGGCATATCAAAGAGAATCTGTTGGTTTTAATTGGGCTCTCCTTAGGCTCATGATCTGGCTTGCCAGACCAGGCTTTTCAAAGCTCTCTTACCTGCAGTAAAAAGGGCTATGAAGCATGTGGTTCTGGCTGAAATTGTTCCACTCAGCCTGTCCAACAGCTAGGCCTGTGCCTTGGCAGGAGAACCTAGTCATTCCATGAGACCTGTTTTTTTGGCAAATGGAGCCCGAGAGCTTTGAGGATCCATTGTGTTTTTTGTTGTGTTTAAACAGAAACCAGGATTTATTTGGCAGTTTCATCCAACTCCACATTCCTGTGAAATTTCAGCTAAGGGGGCACTTTTAAAAACAATATTGGCAAATGGCTACTTCACGGTCAATTATGAAATGCGTTTTTTAAAAACAACAACAACAACAACAACTAGGCTACCAAAATAGTCAGGGCTGCCTGACAATATTTTGCTGCCTGGAATAGAAAATGAAAATTGCATTTCCCCCTCCTACTGAATAATATGAGGGGCAGGGAATCATGGTCACTGTTAGTGCTCACCAGCCTCCAGCTGTTGAACCAATGATTTGCACCAGGGAGTAGGAACATGTGGCCATCCAGATGTTATTGGACTTCAACTCCCAACATCCCCAGCCAGCATGGCCAATGGTCAGGGATGGTGGGAGTTGCATTCCATGTACTCAGATGGAGATCTTTCCAGTCCTGCTACTAGACAGTCTTAGATCTCTTCAAGTGGAAATTCAGAGAATCGAACCTGCAAATTTCTACATGCCAAGCATGTGTACCACAGCCCCCCATTCAACTTTACCATTTCCTGAGGCTGCCTTACTCTGTCTCATGGCAGGTCCAACACTGATCAACAGATATATGATGCTGGCAGGTGAGTGGGATGTTAAAAAGAATGCCACATTGCTCTCTGAAAACCTTTTCACTTTCGAAGACAGAATTGGGTTCTTCCATACTGCATTTGCCTACTAAAAGAGTGTTTCCTAAGCTGAAGTTTGGTGATCGAGCATGTCTTTGATGTTCTAGGGTTAGTCCCTGGACTCCCTGGCATCTCCTGGTAGGGCTGGGAGAGATTCCTGCCCTAAACTCTGGAGAGCTGCTGCCAGTCAGTGTAGACTATACTGAGCTAGATGGGCCATTGGTTTTAGCATGAGGCAGCTTCCTATGTTGCCACTTTATGTTCCATCCACATTTTAATGGTCCTTGTTGTAAGACTATTTCTTCTCCCATTGATGTAGGTCCTCAATTTCTCTCTCTGTTTTCTGCATTGCTAATCTGATTCCACAACTTAAAATCTTACAAAAAAATTATCTCCCTTCAGTGGTGTTCAAAGGTGTTTGTTTGCCTCTTATTTTTATTATTAATATACATGTAACTGCAGGGGAGAAAAAGTCTGCACTGATTCATAAAGTAGATATTCTGCCAGAAATCCCATGCCGCTGCCTGCATTTTCATAATTCTAAGTAGAGTGTTTATTTATTGAAATTTGTAACCCACTGAGGGCACATTAATCTCCGGGGGAAGGATGTGTGGGATGGTGCGGGGAGAGTCTGGGTTTGGAAAAGGACAACATGCAGTGGTCTGCAGATAAGAGAGTGCTGATTAAACACATACTCGAGACAACACTTTAGCGATAAAACTGAATTTCCTCTTGGAAATACATCCACTTAAAAGAATAATTCTCTGTATAAGTGGAATCCTTTAGGTCCTTTCCTTACACCCTTTCTGGATTACTCATATAATAGGGGCATTATGTGACTACTGGAAATTGGAGCCATGTGGCTGGTCCCACCCAGAACTGACCACACTGGCTGGCCCTGCCTTTGTCCATACATTAGGGTAGGAGTGGAGAACCTTTTTTTAGCAGGAGGTCCACATTCCCTTCTGGGTCACCTTTCCGGGGCCACATACCAGAGATGGGAGGGGCCAGACCCGAAATGGGTGGAGCAATGGATGTAAATGTTACTTGCGTACAGTAGGCTTGTTTACACACACACACACAGGAGTCCACTATGCAAGGAAGCAAAAAGCATTATCAGCATTCAAGGCCACACTGCAGTCCAGCAGAAACACTCATGGCAGGTGTGAAGCAGTGCCACGGTGTGGCTGGGGAGGGGGTGTGGTCTGGGAAGAGTCTCAAGGGCCAAATAAGAGGCTTCATGGCCTCCCGGCCTGGCTCTACCCTTGCATTAATGTGATAATCTACCAAGAAAAAAATCTGACAGAAAAAGGCCTATGGAAGGGGGTTGTCATGATTCTGGAGTAAGATTCCTCATCTTCAGGAAATGAGGACAAGGACTTCAAAGCAGGAGGAGAATGGCTCTCAGATGAACCTGCAGGCCGGTGCTCCCCCAGACCTGAGGATGTGGCACTGTCACCTTCTGACTCAGAGGATTTAGCTGCAGAAGGTGCAGGGAGACCTGAGGGTCCCTCACTCCATTGCAGGGGGAGACTGATGGGGAAGGTTGGCCCCTTTAAGTAGGGCAGATCTTGCAGCACAGTTGGTGCTAATAGTTAAGCTGCACCTGCTGCTGCTGCTACTACTATATAAGAGCTCAGTTTCAGCTTGTTGCTTGCTGGAGCGACTTCATTGCTCTGTGTTCCCCAGAGTGCAGTCTGTCTGCTATATGTACCCTGGCCCTGCCTTGTATCTCATCAGGACCTTGCCCTACCTTGCCTTGTTTTACACCAATTGGTGTTTGTTTTGCTGCACCACAGAGCACAACATGCCTGGTGGTGTGGGTGGGACCAGGAGCATGGATGAATTCCCCAGTACCTGCATGAAGGGGCTTGTGTCTTTGGGCTGTTTCACACATAATGCTTTTTCTTGAAGGGTCAAGGGGGAAAAGTGTACATTGACAAACACCATTGTGTACACAGAAGTCATACACTTCTGTTTTATTACATGTACTTCTATTGACAGCGGGTTCTAACAGAAAGATGTAAATTATGGAAATATTCACTCCTTTAAAAAAACAAAACTCTTTTCAGTGACATTGCTTCCTCTGGATGCATAAAAGTATATATTGCATATCATCTCCCTAATATCACACAGCACCAAGTTCTACTGATAACAAAGTAATCTTTCAAACAGTGAAAATCAAGTATGGTGTTGACTGTCAAGTGTCATTGCCCACTATCACATGTCAACATGCAATTGCCTGTCATTTATCACATGCTATGGACAGTAAATATCGGATGTAAAATATTTAATACTATCAAGAACATAATATTGCATGTTAAATATCAAATACTGGCAGATGGCGGATATTAACATTGAATATCAGATATGAAATGTTTGGCAGATATTTGACATCCGACATCACAGGAGATTATTTTAAGGAGGATTTATAGAGACAGATCTGAGGAAACTTTAGTGTAAACCTCTGTGTGTGTGTGTGTGTGTGTGTGTATATATATATATATATATATATATTTGTTGTTGTTATGTGCCTTCAAGTCTATTATGAATTATATTGGCACTAGGAACCAACAACCTCCAACAGTATCTGTCATGAACCACCCTGTTCAGATCTGTGGCTTCCTTTATGGAATCAATCCACCTCTTGTTTGGCCTTCCTCTTTTTCTACTCCCTTCTGTTTTTCCCAGCATTGTTGTCTTTTCTAGTGAATCATGTCTTCTCATTATGTGCCTAAAGTATGATAACCTCAGTTTCATCATTTTAGCTTCTAGTGACAGTTCTGGTTAAGTTTGTTCTAACACCCAATTATTGGTCTTTTTCGCAGTCCATGGTATGCACAAAGCTCTCCTCCAACTTCACATATAAACATACCTCTCTCTCTCTCTCTCACACACGCACGCACGCACGCACGCACGCACGCACATGCACATGTTAATTTCAGAACAGGTTCCAGATTGAGGGTCACTTTCCCATCTAGGCAATCTTCTGGGTGCCACAAGCCAGTGATGGGTGGGGCCAGAGGCAAAAGTGGGCAGAGCAATGAATGTAAATTTTACCCTTGCAGAGTAGGTTAGTTTCCACTCACACCCCTCTCTATCCTCTCTCCAGACAACCAAGAGGCATTTTCAGAGTCCAAGGACACATTCCAGCCAGGCAAATAGACTCAAGGGGGGGGTATAAAATAAGGCTGGTGAGGAGCGTGGCTGGGAAGAGTTCCAAGGACCAGACAGAGAGGTTTAAGTTTCCCCACCCGCTCTTGAAAATGTGGACCAAACAAAACCATCAGGCATCCCTACTGCAACTTTACCTTCCAATCCTCCCAGGAACCCTTTAGTGGGATGCTTCGCCACTGACATGGATGCGCCCATAGATTTAACATATCTAGTGTTTCTGAAACAACAACAAAAATCCGCCCATTCATTTAACTGCACCAAGATTTCTGTAGTTAGCTCAGTGATCCTGCATTAAACACAACACTTCTGACTTCTCACAGTGCCCCTGTCAATTCAACATTAAACGGCAGAATCTAACATATGGACCAGTCCCAGGAGGTAACTCTGGCATGCGTAATTAGCATGATTTGTCACCATGTAAGTTTCAGACTGTACAGTTTAATTAAAACAGGTAATGACAATGGGGCTATATATTCTAATCAGTGAAATACGCCTGCTTTAAAAAGCATAAGACTTGTAGTTTGAATTTGGATTGTGTAGTTATATTAAGGACATGTTCACACAGGAGCTTATCATGCTCCCAACTCAGTGGCTTAGCAAATTCTTGAAAGTGCAGGATGTAACACCAGGGGAGAGGCTAAGGTACCATGAGAAGAGGTATTTTGTGGATCTTCCCACCATTTGCAGGAACAACTTCAGTTCCTGCAGAGTTAAGATCACCTAAGAGTCTTCTGGTCTCTGTGTTGGTGGCACCCCTGTCCTGAGGTGCTCATGCAGGATAAGGCTATCCGTGCCTGTCAGTCATCATGGCTATATTACCTCCAGTATTAGAGGCAGTCTGAATACTGGTTGTAGAGGAACACAAATGGGAGAGGGCTGTTGCATCATGTTCTGCTTGAGGGCTTCCTGAAAGTATCTGGTTGGTCACTGAGAGCAGAATACTGGATATATAGGTATTTGGTCTGATCCAGCAGGGTTCTTCTTATGCTCCTTATTGCTTTCCTTGGCATGGCTTCAACCTAACCTGCCCCCAGGAGCCTACTGGTTCCTTCGGATTCAGCCAGTCTATAAATATTTCCTTATTAGGTCTGGGTCTTTATCTGAACAACAATATGCTTATGCTTTGAGTTCAAGGCTGTGGTGTGGATCTGAAAAGACTGAAAAGTATTGGTTTATGCTGACTGGCAGTGGCTTTCTAAGGTTACAGACACGAGTCTCTTGCAGCCTACTGGGAGATGCTGGAGATTGGCCGAGGGACTTTTTGCATGCAAAATACATGTTCTATGTTCCTTCCCCAACTCTTGGTGTGAAGCACCTTTTACAGTTCAGAGTATTCCTCCTGAAGAAGAGCATCACTTCTGTTGCGCTTATTTAAAATTTACCCTCATTCACTGAGTACTTCTCCAAGAAGCATCTTGGATAACTCCTTGAAAGTTTATACTAAAATCTGGAGCAGATTCCACTCCATGGAGCCACCATCACTCACTGCTCCAGGGTGAAATTCTGCCATGAATTATATCCTTTCAGGAATACCCATGTTTTTCCTGGAGAATCTACCTGGCATGTTGGATTCTATCTGATCCAGTCTATGCTGTCATTTCTTCCTATCTTTAAAGTTATATTGGCCTGGAGTTTGCGTGTGTGCATCCATCCTATGATCATAGTAAACATGCATCATGGATTTTGAGGTAGTACAAGTCCATCATAGCTTCCTGTGAAAGCAATGGTTGTTTAGGGTACTGAGATTTTTCCAATAGAAAACATTGCTCTCACAGAACTCTAATTCCCACAGAATTTTTACCTGTGAGACCATGAGTGTAGAACTATTTGTGTCTGAAAGCTCCCAAAGCTCTGGGCTACTGTTCTTTTGTCTCAAAATAAGATCAAATGTAAGCTGACTTGGTTAGTATGCTAGGGTTTTTTTATGAATATTAACATCAACAATGAAGACTCAACCTATTCTAAGCAGCCTTCAGAGGCTGCAATTACATTCCATGGAAATCAATAGGGCTTACTTCTGAGTAAACATGTTCAAGGTTGGTCTGTAAGTGCAATTTTAATCTGAGTGAATTGCTGTCCGTTTTTATGCACGCAGTTCTATTCATTCAGTACAGCTGGAACATCTTGAGATAAAACCACTAAGATTTGTGTGGAATTTTTTCTTGAGTTTTATGTGAGTGATCTTCCATCATCCACATCTAGGCAGAGCTTGGAAAAGTTACTTTTCCATGCTCTGCATCTAGGGGTTAACTACACACTTTCTGAATGGGAGCTGGTGATGTCAGAATCTGATGGGGTGCTGAGAGTCCCCTTTTCACCAACCACCTGCACATTCAATGCAAAGATCTCCAAAACGCAAATGTGTGCATAGATGGGGGCACAACACCCAAACTGGACGTCACATGGAACACTCTTGAATGCACACAGAGCAGACACACAGCACACACATACAACCCCTTCTTTGGCACCTCAGGATCTGATTTCTCCTTGCACTGCTTTATTCTCTTTCCTTCCAGCAGTAGATTCTAGGCCCAAAGCATTTTCCTTTAGCTCCAGAAGTCACAACTGCTGTGATAGGTACCCGTGATGTGTGAAGTATAAATGCTTAGATAGTTACTGCAGATAGGAGTTCTATTACGGAAGTTCAGTCTATCTATCTACAGACTAAATTGTGCTTTGGCAGGGGGAGGATGGAGCAGTCGAGCTAACACTGTCGATCTTTTCTTCCACTCTCCAATGCCTCGGATGTGATATTTACTGTTGTTCAGATTCTTCTCATTCTTCTATTTCAGGAAATAAAGCCTGGGAAATGAAATACTCAGTAGTACAATTGTACTGTTGCACATTTCTTCTACAGCTGGGATGGCCAAAAAGCCTAACCTTATGAGTACCACAATGACATCTTTTTAGTTCTCCTGTAACTAGAATAAATGGCATCATACTCCGATGGAAGGTATGCAAGAATTTCATTTATTTATTTCTAGTTTTTCTATTTGCTTTTGTTATTAAAATGTCATTCGTTTTGTTATTTGTTAAAATCACGTCCATTTTTGTTGTTTCCTTATTCCCATTTGTTTTCCTTATTCCCATTCATTTTAATTTCCTATTGCTTCCAGTGTCAGACTGAGCTGCTCTTCTGCTGCCAGTAATATCTGTGTTTTCCATCCACTTGGCATGCATTATTATTATTAGTAGGTCCAAGTGATCAGACTTGCCAAATTTCAGACAGACAGGAAAAAGTGTCCCCATCTTACAGGCAGTGGGGACCTAGACAGATTTACAGTTATCAGCTCCTTAACAACAAGAAAAAGATATACATGATGATGATGATTTAGCTTCCCATCCAAGGATCCTGAAGCAATTTACAGAATAAAATTCCAACACTAAATATTCAAAACTCCTCCCTCCTCCTTCTTCTTCCCACCCTGGGAGAGAAGACATCTTTTCCCCTCCCCCCCTCTGCAGAGAGCAAAGAGTAAGCATAGCTCTTTTTGCATCTTCAACTTTAGTTAGCTAGAACTAGGATCTTTCCTATCAAATACGTATTTCCTACAACAAATGTAAGCTTTATTGTTTTCCTAAACCCAGAGTCTCAGTATGGTTATATCCAGGGTGAAGTGTGCTCCTTCAAACCACGATTCGCACACAGCTCAGCTACTGTTGTCATTTTGTTGTTCTGCTAAAAATAAACCACTGAGAGAGGCAGGAGAATCATCAGGGTCACACTCCAGCTGTCTCTCTCCTGGAAAAGATCATCCATCAGGGTGACCAGTGGTTTTGGTACCAAACCCTAGCCTGAAACCATACTAGAATGGGTCTCAATAATCCTTATCCTCCAGGAATCTCAGTGCCCAGCCACCACCTTCTTGAGCTCCTGGCCCAAGAAGGGGATATTTGTGTCTGGCCAGTAGTTGTCATAAATATCTCTGAGTCCAGGAAGGTCCTACTCAGTAAGGCCACACTACTGCCTCTTTCAAGGCCCCAAGCATCACTTCCTGACTGGATAGACTGGATGAACAACAGTCTGACCTGAAATAAAGAAGGTTCTTACGTTCTGAACCTAGAATCAATGAAACAATCTCTGATCATTTTTCTTTGGGTGAAAAAAATCTGAAGGGGGAATCATTTTAGTCTAATCCATCTTGTATAGGCATTATCTCTGTTAGGCCTACCTGTTCTCCTTTTGCCCAGGTAGGAAAATGTAGATCTACTGAGCTGCCTGTTTTAAAGGATATGATAATGTGAGCGAATCCTCAGGTAACTGCATGGAATGCATCATTTGATTGCCACCAGTGAAACCCACTTTGGAAATTCTTGGCATGGCCTCAGTCTTGAGGGCTGATTTCTTCTGAAAGCTTAAATTCATAGGCTTCACACAAGAAACCCTGGAGTACAACACACATGTTAGCCCTCATTGTCATGACTAGGACCATGCCTGAATCTAGATCTGGAGGGTGTATAGCACAGATAGGTAACTTGTGGCCAGGGGTTTCATGTGGTCCCCAAACCTCATTCTGTATACCCCACGAAACTGTCCATCACAGTTCCTTCCTTCCTGTTTGTTTTCTCATTTTTTCCTCTCCTCCTGCCCCCTCTCCATGTATAGGAACATAGGTAGCTGCCTTATACTGAATCAGACCATTTAGCTCAGTATTGTCCACACTGGGGGTCACCAACCTGGTGTCTATGGGCGCCATGGCACCCACAAAGGCTTTTACTGACACTTCTGACAGGGTCTCCAGACTCTTAGCTTAATTTCTTTTTTAAAAAAGTAAGTCTCTAGCTCTCTGGAAAGAAAGTTATGAAGCAAAATGTGTAGATACCCTTTTAAGCATCTTCTGGGAAATGAGCCGCCTGGTTGTTCCCACCTGTCAGTATGTTTAGCCAATGAGTGAAGTCAGAACTATGATTAATACGTGAGTTGTTTGAACACCAGGCAATAGGAATCCTTGGGATCCTAAAAAGCTTCTATTTTCCTCTCGCCTTTAGTGCTCTTTTCCTACTTATGTCTTATTTTCTTGAAGTCCTTGGAATCTCTGTAGTTTGGCCTTCCTTTTTACCTAATGACTAGGATGCATCTTTCCTGTGTTTGTCTGAGATCAATTTATTTATTTTATTTATTATTTCAATTTATATACCGCCCTTAGCAGAATAGCTCTCAGGGTGGTGAACAAACAAGATAAAATACAATATATCATATATCAAGTACTCTCTAGAAGTTATTTTCTGCAAATACTTCTACACAGCAAGTGTAGGTAGATGTTAAAGAATCCCGACTGCAAATGGCACATGCAAAGTGTGAAAACTTTACAAAGAAGTTTAGGAATGTTGTTAGGCACTCATTAAGAATTTACAGTAGTTACTGTATAGGCAGCCATTTTGAGTCATGCTATACCCCCATGGCAGCCATTTTGTGACTGGGGAACCCTGAGCACTTCCTCAAACTTTAAAATGTGTGCCCTGGTCCAGAAAGGTTGGCAAACCGTAGTCTACACTGACTGGCAGCAGCACTCTGGGATTTCAGACAGGCTTATCTCCTGGCCCTACCTAGAGATGTTGGGAATTGAACCTGGGACCTTCTGTGTGCAAAGACGACGCTCTGCCAATGTGCTACAGTGCTTCTATGTTTGGCTTCAGTGAATAAAACCGAACCCACTTGCAGTGTGAAGTGGTGCAGCCCAGTCACAGGTTTATGCCCTCAAGTGAGAACTAGACCTTGTACACAAGTCTTAAACATGAAGGCCACACAGCAGGATTTGATACTTTGTCCTAAACATGCCTCTCTCTGACACAACTACTAATCTAGCAGTTGAAACATTAGCTCCCATTTTGCGGCAGAGTTGCATGATGGTCCATGGCCACCCAGTTCACAAGGTCACTTTTAATTTAGTTTTTAAAGAGTTGACGTTCAAAGCCTAACAACTTGTCACAGTTAATGGCATGCTCTTAACATCCTTTTTTCTATAATGCACAGAGAGAGAGAGGTTTTTTTGCTGAGATCAGATGGGACTGGCAATAATAGCAAATAAAAATCCAAATTAAGGGAAAAGAGCAAGTAAATAAATTTTTAATCATATAAAATTTAATACTTATGTTAAGGGAAAGAATATTAAAAGTCATTTTATATAGAGTGAATTTATATTGGAGCTGATTTTTTAAAAGTTGTGCCGCTTTGAGTGATATGATAATCATGCACTTCTGTCTTATTCCCCTCCTCCACTTGTACATGGGGATTGAAATTTATATACGCAATAACCAGCAAAGAATCATAAAGGATCAGACCAGAGGAATCTGTCTCACTCCATTTTTTCCTGTCACTCCCATAGCGATTTTAATATTTTCCCGAAGTCTCTGTGCATTTGCCAGATACTAACACAGTTTTCAAATACAGTTGGCTTAAAAATAAGGGCTAAATGAGGCATGCGTCTTGGTAAACCACAATGCTATTGAGGTACTACACTGAAAAATGTACTATAAAAAAAACCCAGGTGACTTGAGTCTTCTGTTAGCTGTAAACTTAACTGGGTTTTTGTGTGTGTGTTTGTGAGTGTAGGGCCAGCCCTATCATTAGGCAAAGTGAGGCAATCACCTCAGGCAGCAAATTCTGGAGGACAGCAGAGGCAGATGTCCCCCTGAGGGTTTTCCTCAGCCCCCTGGCTACCTCCTTCCATTGGAGGACAGACTGTGGCTCCGTCTGCACTGTACATTTAAAGCAGTATCATGCCACTTTAAACAGATATGGCTTCTTCTCAAGAAATTGTAGTTTGTTAGGGTGCTCAGAGTTGATAGGAGACCCCTATTCTCCTCACAGAACTACTGTTCCCAGAGTTCCCTCAGAAGATGGATTGATTATTCAGTCACTCTGGGAATTGTCAGCACCATCAACATGTTGGGTTCTCCAATAGCTGGTAGACCAATTAGAGATTTAGTAAATTAGCAGAGTTTAGCTTGGTGTAGCTTGCTCAGTGCCCTGTGCTGCATGGGTGTGATTTTACTTGAGAGAAAGTGAGCGTTTACCTTGTGTTAAATCACTCAGACTTGGTTTCAAAATAAGAAAAGACTATTTTATTAATAGAAATACATATTGGATAGGAAAGGTGCTACTTCTATCTAGCCAACTAATTTGGAGGCTGCAGTGACCATGCCTGGACATTGCCCCTCATGCTAGAGGAGAAGAGACAAAGAGAACATGGCGCCTTCTCTTCCAGTGATCAACAGAGAAGAGAGAAACATGAAGGTGAGTCAGAGGTGTGAATAGCTCCCTGAGACATTTAACTTTACACAGAAGGAAGACAAGCAGAAAAGATGAGCACAGGTCACTGGCAGACTAGCCAGCTATGAGGACTCTCTCTCTCTCTCTCCCTCTCCCTTCCCATGCAAAAAGAAGCAAATGGGAGATGCTCTTGTCACACTTCTAACACAACAAACCACTGTTCCCAGCATTCTTTGGGGGGGAAGCCATGACTGATTAAAGTGGTATAATAGTGCTTTAATGTACAGTGCAGATGGGGCCTGTGGGTGCCATACAGCGTGTCCTGTGCCCCCATAACTAGCCTGCTGCCCTCAGGTGAAGTGGAGGCAGGTGGTGGAGGACACCATCCCATTCCCTAGTTTTGGCTTACAAAGCCTTATACAGCTTGGGACCAGGATACCTGAAAGGCCGTCTTACTCCTTATATGCCCAGCCGATCACTGCACTCTGCAGGTGAGGGCCTCCTGCAGATACCATCTTATCAGGAGGTTCGTTCTGCACAATATAGGAAACGGACCTTTAGTGTGGCGGCACCTACCCTGTGGAATTCCCTCCCTTTGAATATTAGGCAGGCACCATCTCTGCTATCTTTTCGGCACCTTTTGAAGACTTTCCTCTTTCAACAAGCCTTTTAAGTTGAGCCCTATCCCAGTCTGCGTCTGTGTCAGAATTGTTTAATATGTTTATTAATAATGTTTTGAACCCTTTTTTAAAGTTGCTTTTAAAAAAAAATGTTTTTAATGCTGTCTTGTTTTAATGTGTTTTAGGATCTGTTTTTATGATGTTTTAAACAGTTTTTAGAGCTTTGTTTGCTGCCCTGGGCTCCTGCTGGGAGGAAGGGGGGGGATACAAATCAAATAAATAAATAAATAATAATTCCCTGTGCTGGAGTAAGATTCAACTGCCATTTTAGTCAGTTTCTGTACATGGGATAGGGCAGGGTGCCATCTTGTCCTTTGCCTCAGGCAACAAGACGTCTTGGGCTGGTCCTGTGTGTGTATGTACGTGTGAGTCCAAAGCTTTAATTCTTTCATGAAACTGGCTTGGTATGTTTGGAAGAACAGGGAAATGAGGTTTGTTAAATAGTCTGTGTCAGTAATCTCATGCCAAAACTAATTGGCATTGGGAACCAACTATTTGGATCATGGATGAAAGAATGTTTTCAATGGCAACTGTTTTCAGAATGTTTTAAACTGTGCATGTGTGTAGAACGCTTTTTAAATTGTTTTGTTGATGTGTTTGCCACCTTGGGCTCTTTTTGGGGGGATGGGCAGGATATAAATTCAACAACAGCAACAACTATTATTGTTGGGGACCATTGCATGGGAACATAGGAAGCTGTCTTAAGAACATTAAGAAGAGCCTGCTGGATCAAGCCAGTCACCTATCTAATCCAGCATCCTGCTCTCACAGTGGTTAACTATGGGACGTTCACAAGCAGGACCATCCAAGATGGTGACCATCACTGCCTCTTGTGGGAGCGAATTCCACAGTTTAACCATGTGCTGCGTCTTATACGGAGTCAGACCATTTGTTGATCTAGCTTAGTATTGTCTGCAGTGACAGGCAGTGACTCTCCAGGGTTTCAGACAGGAGTATTTCCCAGCTCTGCCTGAGCTGGGATTGAACCTGGGACTTTCTGCCTGCAACACAGATGCTCTACCATTGAACTGCAGCTGCATCATAAATGGGGATACTGAAGAGGAGTTGGAAGGTCCAGCTGATACAGAAGACAGTGTCCAGAATTTGGACTAGAAGGTCTAGTCTTCCTTATATAACAGCATCACTCAGCTCAGTTCAAGTTGCTGGTACTTACTTTTAAAGCCCCAAATGGTTCAGGACCCAAGCATCTGAAGGGGCAGCAAAAGAAAGTACTCTGTGAAAACTTTAGAAATTGTTTCCAAGGAGGCAGTGATGGTCACCAATTTGGATGGCTTTAAAAGAGGATTAGAGGCATTCATGGATACTAAGGCTATCTGTGGCTACTAGCTATGATGGCTATGCCCTGCCTCCATAGTCAGAGGCAGGATGCTTCTCAATATCAGTTTCTGGAAACCTCAGTAGGGGAGAGTGCTCTTGCAGACAGGTCCTGCTTGTGGGCTTCTTGCAGGCAAGTGACTGGCCACTGTGAGAACAGGATACTGGACTGGATGGGCCTTGGCCTAATCCAGCAGGCTCTTCTTATGTTCTTAAGTGCCAGTCCACCCAGCATCTGTAGATAGAATTGGGTGGGGGACCATATTGTCCTTTGCCGCAGGTAGCCAAATGTCTTGGACCAGCCCTGATACTCCTTAATTTTGCAGGCAGCAAAAATGAGGTGTATGGAGACTCTGATGGGTGACCACACTTGGCTGATAGGCTCAAAGTGCTGAGAAGAAAATCTTTAGCTTGAATTTTGTGGGTGCTGAGGGAGAATAAAGGTGCTACCCTCCTACCTGGCAAATTTCAAAGGCAAGGGAAAGAAACTGAGAAGGAAATGTTCCCTATCTCTCCATTTCACCCCTCCCTGAAAAATCAGCCCAGAAGCCCCTTCCCCATTTTGCCACCTGTAAATGGTGAAATGGTGTGTGTGTGTGTGTGTGTGTGTGATTTCAGCTTGATTATAGACGGCTGTATTCATCTTGGTTGGTCACTAGTTGTGGAAGTCCAGTTTAAGAATATCTTAACTCTACAGTATTCTTGATTCCAACCAATAATTCTTTTCCTTTGCTGTTAGTATATGTTACAGAAAATAAGGAAGTAGATATGTGGCAAAACTGGCAAAGGCCATTTGTTAAAACAGAAGAGCATTGTAACAAAATGCTTTTGGTATGGAAAAACAATAAGATTCAGGAAAAGAATAATGCTGGCATTTCTTGATCAAATAGGAAAACTAGATTCGTCTCCTTGTATCTAGAAGTTCTACTTGAATAAAGAAACAGGAGCCCAACTCAGTTTAATGACATAATCTTTCTTTTACAGCTACAAAGCATGCTTTTTATGCACAAATCTCATCACTTTCTGATACTGCTTCTGGTGACATTATTTTATTATCACAATATTATCTTATGATCATGAAGGAGGAAGAAAAAGAAGCATTTCCTGACGTTCACCTCTGAGAAGCATGAAATGTTGTAGAAGCTCTTGTCAAAAGATTCACAAGAGAAGCTCCTTATAAGACATTTTTTCATGGTTTAATAGGAATATTTAATCCCATCTGAACCTTGTTCTTTAATAACTAAGGAGCATAGCTGGGAGGCTCCATGCTCTGTATGCAGGAGGTTCCAAACTGCTGGGAAAGAATAAGAAGGTGCCTTATACTAAGTCGGAATATTTCTTCATGTAGCCCAGTATTCTTTACTCTGACTGGCAGCAGCTCTCCAGGATCTCAAGCAGAGAATCCTGCTGCTGGACCTTTTTAACTAGAGATGTCAAGGATCGAACCTGGGACCTTTTGCATGCAAAGCCTCTGCCCTACCACTGAGCTAAGGCCCACCCCCTGACAGCATGGATAGCTGCTGTCAAATACAGTAGATTGCTGTGGGGGAAACCTGTGACCCACGCCAGAGCTTGGAAAAGTTACTTTTTTAAACTACAACTCCCATCATCCCCTGCCAGCATGGCAACTGGATTGGGCTGATGGGAGTTGTAGTTCAAAAAAGTAACTTTTCCAAGCTCTGGACCCACCAGACATTACTGGAGTACAATTCCTTGACCATTGGTCATGCTTGCTGGGGGCTTATGGAAGTTATGGAGTTCAACAACCTCCGGAAGGTTCTTCACCCCTGAGATACACAATATGGGGCTGGATGGACTGCCAATCTGATTCGGTGGCTGAGTTTGGACATACTGCTAAACAACATGGGCAACCTGTGGTCTGCGGGCTTCATGAGTCCCTTGGAGGCTTCCACAGTGACCTCCCCCTGTCCCCACCACTGCCAAATTTTCCCACCCACTGCAAAACATTATTGCAGCTTTCTCGTGCTGTCAGCATCAGTGATTTCCTCTCCATGCAGAGCACATTTCTCTGCGTGAATGAGCCCTCTGACAGCAGATGCCAGTGAACCTTCCAGCAGAGGACTTGACAACAAAGCGTGTCAGGTAACATACCAGGTAGAGGGCTTCAGTTCACCTACAGCCTTTAAGCATGGTCCTCTTTTGGAATTATCTGTGTCACTGCAACCACTGGGCTATTTTGACTCTGTGGGTACCTGATATGGATGGATCAGAACAATCTGAGCCTGGCGGGCATCCCTGGGGAAATAATTCTATAGTGTTGATGCCATGGCTGAAAAGGCCTTGCTGCTAGTGGACATCTGCTGAACCTCATCCAGTGCAGGCACCCAGAGCAAGGCCTCTGATGTTAAAACATTACTAGTGTGAGTTACTAGAGTTGTCATGCTTCAGGGTTCAACCTCTACTGCTAGTTTCTAGGACTGAATCTGAGTTGGAGAACAGGATACTTCTTAAATCTAGGACACAGTCATGTAAATTTGTACACATAAAAGCTAACTATGCCATACAGTGCATATTCTGCCATTTTGCACTCTGCAGCTGCAGATATAGGGCATGCCCTCAGCATTAAACCTTCTACTAAGTAATCCTGAAGAATAATCAAACGTAGTCTGAAACACACATGGGGATATGTGCCACTGCTTTCCTGTCTGTTGGAAACGCTATTTCTACTGACACCAAGGGAAGGCATCGGGGAAATTTTGGCCTCTATATTTTGCAGGCACTGCCTCTATGAGGCAAGTCTTCTCCAAGATCTCGATGTGCTTTATGACTTCTAGCCGACAAGCTCCTCCATGACACATTTGTCAGATTCTGAGGCCAGCTTGCCTAGAGGAAATCATTTCTTCAAGGTCGCGCAAGGGTTCTGTGAGGCAGGAGGAGAAGAAGAAGAAGATATTTTTCACTGCCTTTGGTCTACTTGCTAGGCCATGCCCCAAAATGCTGCAGGTTGATGTCTCCTTGTATCTGGCTATCATAATAAAGCATGATGAATATAAACCCAGATGCCAAACACCGAAATGTAGCCTGGATTCAGAGCAAACAACATTGCAGGTGCTTGTTTCATCCCTCCACTTTTCTTCCCCCCACTGGGGAATTTTCGCTTGTTCTCACACATTTCTCAATAAATCTTCATTATTGCTTTCTCTCTTTTTTCCCCTTTCCTTTTTTTCCTTTTTAAAAGGCTACTTCATGAGCCAATGACAAATTTCCCTTATATGTTCCCCCAGTCATACATTCCATTGACACAGGGACCCGGCTGCATTATCTGGAGAGCAAGAACATGGCAACGAGATGAGTCAGCCAATCAGAGCAGATGATATTGTATTACCAGTTTCATAATGTAAATGAAAAAAGATGGTCTTCTTTTGATGGAAGCTGTAAAGTAGCTATTGTGCTTGTTTGGTATTGCGAGGCCCAAATGTATTATTTATGCAATTTTCGTTTTTGAAAAAAAATGGGGGGGGATGGGAGGGACAGAATAAAACAACAGCCCTGAAAAGAGATTATTTCATTTTATAGCTTTCAGTCAAAGCTCTTGTCTCAGGGATGTGAACATATCCCACATTTTACCAGCGCTGAATGGATAAGGCAAAATCTGATGCCATGCATTCAAAAATGGATAGGATGAGGATTTTATTTTCATTTTGTTGGGAAAAAACCCTTGCTTTTAGGGGAGAGATATGAGGCTATTTGCGTATGAGCCCAATTTTAATCTTTGTTTTATTTATTTATGTATTGCATTTTTATCCCACCTTTCCTCCAAAGAGCTCAAGGTGACATACTTCATTTTCTACTTCTCCATTTTATCCTCACAACAACCCTGTGAGGTTAGGCTGAGAGACTGGCCCAAGGTCACCCAATGAGGTTCATGGCTGAGTGGGGATTTGAACCCTGGTCGCCTAGGTCCGAGTGTAGCAGTCTAAACCTTGAGAGAGGGAGTGGTCCCCTGCTGTCTGAAAGAGGCAGTGGTGAGACCACTCCTGAAGAAGTCTTCCCTGGACCCAGATAATCTGAACAACTATAGACCGGTCGCGAACATCCCATTTTTGGGCAAGGTTCTAGAGCGTGTGGTTGCCAACCAGCTCCAGGTACTCTTGGATGAAACCGATTATCTGGATCCATTTCAATCCGGTTTTAGACTCGGTTTCAGCACCGAAACAGCCTTGGTCGCCCTGTATGATGACCTATGTCGGGAGAGAGATGGGGGGAGTGTAACCCTGTTGATTCTGCTTGACCTCTCAGCTGCTTTTGATACCATCGACCATGGTATCCTTCTGGAGAGACTCACGGAATTGGGAGTTGGAGGTACCGCTTGGTGGTGGCTCTGCTCCTACTTGGCGGATCGTCTCCAGAAGGTAGGGCTTGGGGAACATTACTCGATGCCCTGGACTCTCCATTGTGGAGTCCCGCAGGGATCGGTCCTGTCCCCTATGCTCTTCAACATCTACATGAAGCCGCTGGGAGCGGTCATCAGGAGCTTTGGAGTGTGTTGTCACCAGTATGCTGATGACACGCAACTCTATTTCTCCTTTTCATCTTCTTCAGGTGAGGCTGTTAACATGCTGAACCGTTGCCTAGCCGCGATAATGGACTGGATGAGAGCTAACAAACTGAAGCTCAATCCTGACAAGACTGAGACGCTGTTGGTGGGTGCCTTCTCGACCCAGGTGGTGGATGTTCAACCTGTTCTGGATGGGGTTACACTCCCCCTGAAGGAACAGGTTCGTAGCTTGGGGGTCCTTTTCGATCCATTCCTGTCTCTTGAGGCTCAAGTGGCCTCGGTGGCACGGAATGCGTTCTACCATCTTCGGTTGGTAGCCCAGCTGCGCCCCTATCTGGATAATGATGACCTCGCCTCAGTCGTCCATGCTCTGGTAACCTCGAGATTGGACTACTGCAATGCATTCTACGTGGGGCTGCCTTTGAAGACAATTTGGAAACTACATCTAGTGCAAAACGCAGCAGCCAGACTGCTGACGAGGACCAGACGGTCCGCACATATAACACCTGTTCTGGCGCGTTTGCACTGGCTACCTATTTGTTTCCGGGCCAGATTCAAAGTGCTAGTTTTGACTTATAAAGCCTTACATGGTGCGGGACCACAATACCTTGCGGAACGCCTCTCCCGCTGTGAACCTACCTGCTCACTACGTTCAACATCTAAGGCCCTCCTCCGAGTCCCGTCCCATAGGGAAGCTCGGAGGGCTGTTACTAGATCCAGGGCCTTTTCAGTAGTGGCCCCCGAATTATGGAACAGTCTTCCCGATGTGGTGCGCCTGGCGCCTACTCTTCTATCTTTTCGGTGCCAGGTTAAAAACTTTTTATTCTCCCAGGCATTTTAATTGCTAAATGTTAAGTTAATTTTATATCAAGTTGTTAAATGCTTAAGCTGTCTTTTTTAGGGATTTATCTGATGTCTATTTTATTGTATTGTATTTTATTCCTTGCTGTGAACCGCCCAGAGAGCCATTGGCTAGGGGCGGTATAGAAATGGAACGAAATAAATAAATAAAATAAACCATTTTGCCACATGGGCTCAGGGTGTAACCAACATGCATTCCAGTCATAATTCTGCTTTTTCTGCTTTATTGGATTCATTTGGATCTTCTCATCTATTAAATCAAGAATGGGAGCATGTTGTAACATGGAATTTCAGTGGGGTTGGGGGTGGGTAATGGAAGGCATCTAGTGAAACAGATTCATTTGAAAGGGCACAGTTAGGGCCATAGCTCAGTAGCAGAGCACACACAGAAGGTCCCAAGTTCAATCCTTGGCACAGCAAGTCCAGGAATGACCTCTGCTTGAGACACCAAAGTAAGTGCTGGTGCCCAGCACAAGAGATAACACTAGGTTGCGTGGACTAAGGGTCCAACAGCATTATCAACTGTGTATGTTCAATGGGAGATGTGCAAGGGTGCTGCTGTGCTGTGGATTGTGCCACAGACCATTTGTGAGCAAGAGCCAGTTGGTCCTAAATCCTCCACTCTCTTCCAACTTTGTTTGCCTAGGTTCTATCTATCTATCTATCTATCTATCTATCTATCTATCTATCTATCTATCTATCTATCTATCTATCTATCTATCTATCTATCTATCTATCTATCTATCTATCTATCTATCTATCTATCTATCTATCTATCTATCTGTCTGTCTGTCTGTCTGTCTGTCTGTCTGTCTGTCTGTCTGTCTGTCTGTCTGTCTGTCTGTCTTTAGGACTTTCTGCCTACCCTGCCTCCCTAGGATCAGAGCATTTTATCCACTGTCTGGCAGAGATTCTCAGTATCAGTACAACTCAAGCCCATGACAGGCTTAGTAGCCAGAGGCCTTTCTGACTGCTCAATCTCTCCTTAGCCAGGCCACTGAATACCAGCCGATCACTGGCAGAGGCTCCATCACAACCATAACATTCCTTTCCATGCAGTCCACTTAGGACTAATTCATGTGTACCATAGATGTCACGTCTTGATCCACATCAACACGATAATACTTATAACCTCTCTAGGATAATGTTATATAGCAGGGGTAAGAAACCTTTTGCAGCCTGAGAGCCACATTCCCTTCTGGGCAACCTTCTGGGGGCCACATGCCTGTGATGGGTGGGACCAGAGGCAAAAGTGGGTGGAGCAATGACTGTTAATGTTACCTTAGGCTAGCTTCCCCACATGTTCACATGCCCCCTTTCTGTCCTCCATCCAGGTAGGCAAGAGTCATGATCAGAGCTCAAGGACGCACTCCAGCGAGGCAAAAACCATTCATGGAGGATCTGAAGCAAGGCAAGGAATGGTGAAGAAATGCTATTCAGCTCACATTTGAAAGGCATCCTACCTCATTTGCACTTTCCAAAACAATACGCAAACTGAAAGACAGCTGTACTTCAAAAGCCACCCTTCTCCAAATGATGCAATGCAGTTCTCTAGCCAAAGCCAAGTAATGTGTACAGGAATGCATATATTCAGGTAAAGTGTGCATATAAATGCATATATTCATGAAAACAACACAAAATGCATTGTATTAAGAAACACTACATACAAAAAAGTGTGCATTAGGCAAAATTGCATACAAAAATGTGTGTATTAGGAGAAATTCACACTAAAATGCTGATGAATTGCCATAAGGACTTCCTTCCTTCCCCCCCCCAAAAAAAACCTTTCACAATCTGATGTGGAGAACTGAACTTAAAATTATTTATTTTATTTATTATTTGATTTATATCCCACCCTTCCTTCCAGCAGGAGCCTAAAATCACACAAAATGAGAAATGGAGAGAAACCAAGATGGATGGATTCGCCCATCTTTAAGCAAGGCTGGGGAAGGGGTGTGGCCTGGGGAAAGAGGGCATGGCTGGGAAGGGGGTGTGGCCTGGGGAAAGAGGGCATGGCTGGGGAAGGGGTGTGGCCTGGGGAAAGAGGGCATGGCTGGGAAGGGGGTGTGGCCTGGGGAAAGACGGCATGGCTGGGAAGGGGGTGTGGCCTGGGAAAAGAGGGCATGGCTGGGAAGGGGGTGTGGCCTGGGGAGAGTTCCAAAGACCAGATAAGACTGGAAGGCCACATTCACCCATTGGGCATGAGGTTCCATTACTCTGTTGTACACTGTTGTATGGTAAATGTGGACAATGTAGATAAGGAAATGGCATGGGTGAGTTTTTACAAACAAGTTGATGCCCGTAGAGGTTTTTTGGGGGGGAGAATGCTCCCTCACTCTAAGTCATAGTGTGTTGATGGGCATTTATTTAGTGTCAGCAACAAAGGAAGATAGGGGAGATCGAGGTGGCAGTAGCTCTATTAATATTTCAGATCAAACTGCCAATAAATCAGAGAGCCAGGAGTTGAGGAGAAAGGCTGGTCTTGAGAAACATTTATAGGTTTTGAAAGCAGCCAAAGTAGGTTATATGTGACTCCATGTAAGTGGGCTAACCAACTGAGATAAACCCATAGAATGCTTATCTATTAGGGATACTGTAGCTTGTCATAAAGCTACAGTGGGCTGGTTGTCATTTATTTATAAAAAAGGCCATTTGCCTTTATTTATAAAAAAGGCCATTCTAATGTGATCATTCAAGAAACACAATCCAGATCTTCCAGAGGGGCAAATCTGTTAGTCTGTTGTAGCAGAAGCAACAAATAGTCTTTCAGCATTTAAGAATGGAGCTATCCACAAAGGAACAGGTTGGGGGGGTCATCAATAGGAGAGGCAGGTTTGGGCCTCCATTCCAATGCATCCCCAGAGGCACCCTTTAATTCTCTCCTACAGAAGTGAGTATCTGCCGTGCATTTCTATTGGGCAATGCAAAGCACTGCAGTTGGGAGCACAATAGCAACAATTGGCCTCCACCCACAGGCATCTAGGGTGGGGGACGTATGTCAGGATGCATATCAGGGATAGGGCTGTTGCATTCAGGTCCTGCTTGCAGGCTTCCCATGGACATCTGGTTGGCCACTGCGAGAACAGGATGCTGGACCAGATGGGCCACTGGCCTGATCTAGCAGGGCTTTTCTTATGTTCTTATGGGGCAACTATGCAGGGTTCTAGGGATTGCTGATGTCTTGTTTCAAAATGATTGGTTACTTGAGCCTGGGAGATTCTGATAGGTAGGAGTAAGAGAAGGACTGAATCTAGAAGATGGAGGAAGAGGCAGAACAGAATCTTATAGGTCAAAGGATTTGCTATGGTGAGAACTGGTGGATATGGGTAGAGCCTGCTGGAATCTGAAGAGCATTGGCTAGACCCAGTGCTAGTTCAGAGTAGTCATAAGTCTAATCCATCCCATTTTCTGTGTATTTTTAAGTAAAAAAAAATCACATTTAAATTATACACTCTTTTGTACACACTTTCCCCTAATGTATGCATTTTGCACGCATTTTGTATGCCTTCCTCTCTAAAATACATATTTTTGAATGCTTTTCTCCACATTTCCACTTGAATACACATTTCTGAAAACATGATCTGAAGCAAACCTGCATCACAAAATGCAGCGAAACATGCAATCTGATTGTTAGCAGTGTTCTGATATGCTTAGAAGTCTGGGAACTGTGAATTAGGTTGGCTTGCTTTAACTTGTGGACCTACTTCAGGGGAGACCCACAGCTCAGTGACAGAGCACCAACTCTGCACGCAGAAGGCCCCAGGTTCAATCTCTGGCAGCTGCATATAAAGAAAGAAAGAACTAAGGTGGAGGACTCAGGAAGATTCTTCCTGAGACCATGGAGAGTTCCTAGCTATTAGAAGAGGAGTGGGGGATCTGTGGCCCTGCAGGTGTTGGTGGACTCCAACTCCCACCAGCACCAGCAAGCATGACCAATGGTCAGGGCTGATGGGAGAAGGGATGGGTGAACCTGTCAATTTTGATTCTCCCCCAGTGTTAATTTTAGTTATCCATATTTCCACACCAGTTTTCAAATTCATTTTTTAAAAAAAAGTTGACATGAAATTTCACCAGCATTTTGTTATGAATTTCTCCTAATATACACATTTTTGCAAGGCACATTTCCCCTGATGTTTATTTTTTCCCTAATAAAATACATTTTTGTATGATATTTTCATGAATATATGCATTTTTATGCTTCCCCTTAGTATGTGCATGTTTGTACACGATACTTGGCTGGAGAACTGCACTGCAAAACTCCAGGAAGTGTGAATTTCTAAAGATGGGTGTGTTTCAGTTCACATTGTGTTTCAAAAATGCAAATGAGGCAGCTTCATCTTCACATTCAAACTGAATTGAATTTCTGCTCTATTCCTAGATGGCAATTGTAATCCAGCAACATCTGGAGAGCCACACATTCTCCATCCCTATATCAGAGTAAAAAACTGCAGGGGTGGGTGGGCCAGTAGGTCTGACACACTTACAAGGCAGCTTCAAATGTTCATGGAGGACTGGTTTACTGATCAGCCCAGTAAAAGGGAAATGCTGTCAGGTACCTGCTGGCTTCCATGTCCCCTTCAAGCCCTTGGTGGGGCAGCACCCATGGCACAAATCCATTCTGCTCTCATGGCAGGTCAGTGTTTTTGGTGACCAATTCTAGTATTATTCTTGGTATCATTTCTAATAAGGAGGGAATTGGTGGCAAGTACAAGATTGAATGCACTGCGGAACCCGCAGGACAAATGTGTATGCCATTAAGCATTGCAGGCTTCAGCTTTGCATATAGAACATCAGCGAGCTGCATCAGTCATATTCCTAAGTGATTTTTCTGCAATCAGAATTTCATTCATTACCCAATTTTCATGCGGCTCCCCTGGCATTTGAAATATGTTTTAAGGTAGGCTCCCCACAGGCGCTCCCCCTCCTGCAATAACTGATCTGCAGTGTCCAAAGACAGATCTAAATAACTTTGGTGCAAATTACTTTAGGCCGGCTGAGCAGGAGTCTCTGTCATCTTCATCACATTTCACACCTACACAACTGATAACAGATTAATATCGGGGCCTCAAATATTTCATCAGCGTCTCTGGCGAAGGCACCTTGCATTATTTTATCTGAGGAAACCATCACAGGGGCTGGAATGGTGAGGGGAGAATCCACAAAGGAAAGGGAAGGCAAGGCAAGTGTGTGTGTGGGGGCTTGCATACACAAGGGGAAGATAAAGAGAAGGGGGCACCAAACATTTTTTTTACAATAGCATTTCCTTCGGTATTAGGAGAAGAGCAACAAGGGTGATTGTGGCAAAGTTCTCGCCTCCGATTATGTATCCACTTTTATTCAATCATTGTATCGTTCTATGGCTGACACTTGGTCAATAGTGCAATCTGCCACTGATCAGAATAAAACAGGCATCCCAGAGCACCTTGGAATTTCATTAGTTTCTGTTCAGTGCAGTCTCTATACGCATATGTTGATTTGCAAACACAGTTCTGAAGCTCAATTCAATGCCTGTTGGAACAAAGAGTCAAGGACCCTGAATGTTACTTTACAGAATTCTTTAAAGAAAAAAAAAATCAGGAATAAAATATCTTCCTCTGTCCCCCTTTGTATTGTGAAGGGACCCAAGCCTCTTGCTCATGAGTCTTTTTCAAAAGATCTAGCTAAAGGTGTTTGGTAGATGCATGCATCTATAAGACAAATGTAAGGAAATCTCGTGTTAACACGTTCATGGTCAAGAAGCTTATTCTAAGTATTTTTTCATATGATGTGCTGAAGCTACTTTGTTTGTTTACTAATAACATGAATTGTGTCAACAGGAGAGCCTTGGATGTTAATTTAATGAGCAGGGGGTTGGACGTGATGGCCTTACAGGTCTCTTCCAACTCTATGATTCTATGGACTATATGCACCACCTTTCTTCCATGGAGCTCAAAGCTGGGTGTGTTTACATGGTTCCAAGGAAGTCCAAACACTGACCACCAGACCCGAATCTGCTTAGCTTAAGCTAGATTGTCACCCTATGCAACTTCAGACTGTGGCCTAGGAATTTAGCCGTATTTATTTCTGGGATCTCTGTGATACACTCCAGCCCTGCATTCCCTTAAGAACGCTGACCCTTTCTTGTATCCTGAGCAACCTGCCTGTACCTGCCTGTACCTTTTACAGTACTAGGGCTATTGAGATTGCTACCATTGTTCCACCTGCCTTGTTTCTTCCAAGGTCCTGTAACCCACACTCATAAGAAGATGAGCTTCCTGGATTGGGTCAATGGCCCATCTAATCCAGCATCCCATTCTCACGGTGGCCAACCAGATGCCTATGGAAACTTTATTTGGAGGATAAGGGTACTCTCCCTTCAAAGTCAGAGATGGAGCTCCAGTGTATCCTATGGCTCTCAGTGCAAGAGCACTTTCCTCTCCTGCAGTTTCTAGCAACTAGTATTCAGAAGCATACTGCCTCTGACCATGATGGGAGAACATAGCCATCATGGCTAGTATTCTCCTTGAATTTGTCTAGTCCTCTTTTAACCAAGGTGGTGACCATCATTGCCTCTTGTGGGAGTGAATTCCATAGGCTAACTATGCAGTGTGTGTGTGAAGAAGTACGTTCTTTTGTGTACCATGGATCTTTCAACATTCAGCTTCATTGGATGCCCACAACTTCTAGTGCTGTGTGAGATGGAGAAAAACTTTTCTGTATTCACATTTTCCATGCTAGGCATAATTTCATATGCTTCTATCATGTCACTTCTTACTAGCCTTTTCTCTAAATGAAAAAGCCCCAAATGCTGTCACCTTTCCTCATGCCCCCCCCCGCTCCATTCCCTTGATCGCTTTGGTTGCCCTTTTCAGAACCTTTTCCAGCTCTACAATATCCTTTTTGAGGTGAGATGGCCAGAACTGTATCCAGTATTCCAAATGCAGCCACACCTCAGAATTGTATTACAGCACTATGATATTGGCAGTTTTACTTTCAATGCCTGTGCCCATGATCCCTGGGAAAGAGGGTTAACTAATGGAAGGGGACAGGAAAGGAATGGAACAGAGGTGCACGGGCACTAACCTCTCTTGCTGCCTTAGTACTATAAAAAGTACAGTTTGTCCATGTTTTAAGGTAGCAAACCTACTTTTGTAGCACTAAGTGCAACACTCGCTCATCAGCTCCATGTGCCCTGATTATGAAGAGCAAGCACATGCACAGCACAGTGGTTGCACACCTGTCCTTCAAATCATGGCATTGTTCATTGCATGAGACCAGATTCTTCTGTTTCCTTTGCAGCACCATCACTGCCACAAAATGGCCTTCCTCTAGCCAGCTCCTAAATGGCAATATTTGTGTGTGTTTCATCACTTGGGTTGCCACAACCATGCCACTGTCAGGACACAATAAAGAAGTGATGCTTACATGAGGAGCTTTATTTGTTTCTTTTCAAAATGTATAGGCCAGCTTTCTGCAGAGTAATCAAGGTGGCTCACAACGCAAAAGAAGAACAATAAAAACAATGAAAAAGCCACAATAATAAACACCAAAATAGCAGTCATCCACTAAAAGATTCAGGCTGCAATCTTATGGTAGAGGGGAAGAAGGGGGACCTTATTTCAAGCCCTGATGGGCTCTTGCAAGCAGGGCAGAAGTGAGGGCAGAGGAGCACCTTTGCACTCTTCCATCCTTGCCTTTTTAAAAACTATTGCTTTCCCTTTAGGAGCAAGGAGAGGGAGATTTATGTCAGTTCAAGAATTGGCCTAAATCTGTCTCTGGTTTGGGAGATTATTGGGTAGCTGAGATAGCTATGGATTCTTCAGATCCAAACTATTTTCTTGTTCTCCCTGGCACCCCCAAACTGCCCCAACACCCCCCTTTTGCCCCTACTGACATCAGAGCTCTGATGTCTACACAGCTAGGAGGTCGGATGTTTCCATGGCAGTGCGGAGATCTGACACTGGATCTTGCTCTCCAACATCAGTTCTGTTCCTCCAGAGTCAGAGACAAAGCTCCAGTGTATCCTATGGCCCTTTGGACACAGTCCCAGGGGCTATAGGATTGCAGCCTCAAATAGTTAAAAGAGCAATAGCAGCATAAAGTCACCTTATTAGTAATAACTTGCAAAGGTTTGATGAAATGAAACTGTGTCCATTGCCTGTCTAAGAGCTCACTGCATTGATGGGGCCTTTGGGAGGGTAATCTGGATCTTGGAGGATACCACTGAGAAGGCCATGTCAGGTACTCATCTATGAATTTGTGATGGGGGGGACTTGAAACATGGTTTGAGGAGGTGCAAAGTTCTTGGTCAGGTTCATATGAAGGCAAGTGATTGTCAAGATATTATGATTCAGAATGTGTAGAGGATTAATGATTTAAATAAGAACTTTGCATTGAGCCCCAAAGAAAAAATTGCTAGCCCATGTAGCTGGTACAAGATTGGTTGGTGCAATATGATATGACCAGTTGGCTCCAGTCGAAAAACTCTAGCATCTGCATGTTGAATCATTTGAATCTTTCAGATTGTCATCAAGAGCATGCATGGCTAGGATCAGTTATCCATATGATTCAGATGACTCTGAAGATCAAAACATTGCCAGTGGTGCCTGGAGAGTGACTTTGCAATGACAACCACCACATCACAAAGATAATGCATGTACCAACCCCATTCCAATGTAATAAAATTTTCATGGACTTCAGTAAGATATTTCCTTCTCAATTGTTCTGCCGGTGTACCAGCCCTAGAATTTAGAGGTTGGATTTTTGGGAGGATTACAACAGTACTCTTGAAAATTGCTCCTATTTAACTCCATTGGACAGATTTCAGAAGCAATAGATTTTTGGCTATGACTGAGAACTTCTGAAAATCCCACTGTGGGAATATAAAACTGAGAAATGTCAGGATGTTTAATATCTTCTCTCTCTCTCTTTTTAGGGAATTGATTCCACACTGGGGTCCTGTAATCCTCTTGGATTAGATTTATACTACTTTAAAATGTGATAGTAAACATAAGCACTTATAATGAATATAAAGATTATCCCAGATATATAGTGGAGAAATGTAAGTCAGCGCCATGATGCTGCGGAACAATACACCAATACAGTTCCTTCCAAACAGGGCTCATTTGGGAACCAGAGTAATGCAAACAAATTCAGAGGGAGTGCTCAGAAAGAGGAATGGGAGAGAAATTCATTGCAGTTCACAATTTCATATGAACCTGCCAAATTCACACTTCCTGAAACACTTCCAAACAGGGCTTTGGAACAGTTTGGAATTGTTCTTTCCTTATATATGAACTATTTGTGACCCTGTAAGCCAAATGTAGCTCAACATCTATCTGTTATGGCCTTTCAGGGGTTTGATAATCCCCCCATATTAGATTGCATGCCAGAGAGTAGCAGGCAGGCACTAATCAGGCCACAGTAATTTGTAGGGCTCCATTCAGCTTGGCCTTGCATTATGAGTTAATTTGACAAGGACAAGGCCATTGTTAACAGTTGCATAGGTCTTAGTATATCTTAAAGCACTGAACACACACTTCTAAAAAGTCATGGGTGCCCAATTTTCATTTAAATCAATTGCACTGAAGTGCACCATCAAATACTTAAGGCTGAAATGTTTGGTATGTGTAATATAGTAATTGGATCATAGATCTGAAGAGAGCCTGGTAGGTAGCGGTGGCTGGTGCCCATTGGGACTGGTAGAGGGGAAGGTAGGGAGACCTATAGCAGATGGGGCCAGAGCCAATGACAGGCAGAGCCCCCCTCTGACTAGTTGTATGTAAGAAGGCAGGCAGGTGGGGACTGGCTGAGGGCAGACTGAGGTTGGTGGGGTAGTGCCTCATTTAACTTAATAGACCAGACTCCACTCCTTATAAGTTGTTTAGTCCTACTCCTTGCTTGATGCAGGTCATCTAGAGTTAGAATATCCCAAACAGATAGCTGACATCCTCTGATTGAAGACCTCCAGCATGGGGGAAACTACCAAAGTCCTAGGTAATTGGTTCTACTGTCAAACTGCTAAAAATGTATCCTGTACATGATTACTCACAAATAAGCCCCGCTGGGCTTAGTCCCAAGTAAGTGTGATTAGGATCGTAGCCATAATCTGGGAGAAAATACCACTGAACTCAGAGACACATTTCTGAGCAGAGCTTGGAAAAGTTACTTTTTTGAACTACAACTCCCATCAGCCCTAGGCAACATGGCCACTGGATTAGGCTGATGGGAGCTGTAGTTCAAAAAAGTAACTTTTCCAAGCTCTGTTTCTGAGTTAACACTTCTAAGCAGTTAGGCCTCTAGATTAAGCATTGCCCACGAAGCATACCTTTCTCCAGATTGTGACCATTGTTTGAACTGTGAATCCAATACTGAAGCATTATATTTGTTTGTTTTGTTTTTCTTTTCCTGCATAGGGCTGTGTTTATAATCTTAAATCCTTCTTCTAAATCATCATCATCATCAATAGTTAGCCTTCTATTGTCCTCATTACAAGTTTTACCTGCTGAACTGTTCAGTTTCTGATTGTTGGTTCTGCAGTAACACAAGATGTATTTCTGAGCTTTTCTGTACAAACGCCCCAGGGCAGTGTGCCATCCAACCGTACCCTTTAAATAGTTAATATTATACTTTAATATTCAGAAATAAGTACAACACCTGCTTCCCCACTGTGTGTACCATTTGCCGATGCTTATTGCATTTTTGCTTAATACTGGATTATTCCATTGAAATGCTCTTGTTTGTCAGCCAGGACAGATTCTCATTTTGTTGCTGCTGATGTGGTTACCTATGTTACCTTTGAAAGCATCATGTATCTAGTTAACACTATATAAATGAACAGCAATAATCACTGCCATGAACAATATTGAATAAGTGTTCCTGTTGCAGAATCCCTTCCAGCAGGGGTATCCAACATGGTGCCCTCCAGATGTTTTGGTTAACAACTCCCATCATCCCCAGGCATCATGGCCAATGGTCAAGGATGATGACAGATGTAGTCCAAAGCATTTGGAGGGCACCGTGTTGGCTACCTTTGTTTCACATTGCCAACTTCATCAAGCTTCATCAGGTACCTGCTGAGGTCCACACCCAACTGCAGCTCCACTGCCAGCATCTGGAGGCCAGTGGCCCTGCTGCCTGTCCTCTCTCAGTTAGACATAAGGCTCACAGGGGGAAGAGGTTTGTGGCAGAAATGTTTAGGAACAGTCTCATCAGGCAAGGCAGAGTCACACCAGGACCCTGGACAGAGCAGTGTGTAGTCTTTTGGCTGGAGCATTTCCCTCTACACAGTGCAGAGCTGTTCAGTCTTCAAAAGGCTCTATACTCTGTTATTTCAGCAGAGTGCAGAGGCCTTCTGAAGACTGGCCAGTCTGGCCTTCTTGTTAGCCTCAGCCCCTGTGGGGAGTTATCAATGCTTTTAAAGGGCTGTTGACTGATGTTGCATTCATTGACTCCTATTGGATGGGGGCAATGGGAGCAGGACTGGGAGGACATCATCCCAGTCGATCAGCAGGTGAGAGTTTCTTGCTGCTGCTGCTACTGGGGGCTGCCCAGTTGTGATTGACACATGACAGGACCTTTTCAGTGATGGCTCCCCATTTGTGGAATGCCCTCCCCAGTGAGGTGCATCTGCTTCTGTCACTATTGACTGTCAGGAGGAATTTAAAAGTATTCCTGTTTGCTCAGGTGTTTCATGGACTGTTCCTGGCAATCTGGAAGAAGGAATATTTTTAACTGCTAATTATATTTTACAATGTTTTTAACTGTAAATGGGGTTTAGCCTGTTTTAAACTGTTTTTAGAATGCTTTTCTTTTTTGTTGTTAAATTGTTTTGTTGATGTATTTGCTACCCTGGGCACCTTTGGGAGGAAGGGTGGGATATAAATTCAGATAATGAAATCAACAACCATCTGAATCATAGAACCATAGAATCATAGAGTTGGAAGGCCTATAAGTAAAACCCCCTGCTCAACGCAGGAATCCAAATTAAAGCATACCCGACAGGTGGCTGTCCAGCTGCCTCCTGAATGCCTCCAGTGTTGGAGAGCCCACCACCTCCCTAGGCCATTGAATCCTAGCAGGGCAATATCCTTTGGTCTGGAGGGTCTAGGAGCTGAGAACAGGGACTCCCAAGGACATGCCTCCACCCACTCCCTCCAAGCTTAATGGAGGCTCAGGGTTGGAGAGATCCCATAAAGGAAGCCACAGACCTGAACTTACAAGATCTGGATGGTTTCTAATAGATGCTATTGGAGGTTGCTGATTCACAGGGTCGCCATGTCATAATTGACTCAAAGGCATATAACAACAACAAACAAAAGGGTTGGAGAACATGACCCAGTCTCTGCCTGTTCATCTGTCTCTGAGTCAGTGGGCTGCAACAGTTGCAATGAGAAAGAGCAGCAATCTCCACGTACTTTGCCTTCTCCCTCTCAGTGGTGGCATAGACTGGGTCAGTAAGAGGGAAAGGGAGGGCAAATGAGTGGGTGATAGTAACCATGGTGGAGAGGAGGTGGAGATAATTAGAAAGTGAGGCCCACTGGAGACATCTTGTCCAAAGGCCAACCAAAACGCTGACACTATTCCCTTAATTTAAAACTTTTGAAGACAACTTGTATACAGGGAAGGTTGTGTGGATGAGCTGAAACTCATCTGACGTTGAATGTTTTGGGGAGTAACAAGTCCACTACAACACAACTACAGCTGCAACATTTAATCAATTAGTTGGTTAGATGAATCCATAAAAAAAGGCAAAAACAAACAAAAAACCCCTTAAGTTAACTTTTAAAAAGTACCCCTTATTAACTGGGCAGCTTTTAAAAAAAGTATTATTGTATTATTTTTAATTCAAGTATTTAAAAAACACTGAAAATGGCAAGCATCATCTGAAAATAGGCATCCTCTCTCAAACCGAATGGAATGCCTCTTCTAAGATGCATCATCTAAAAACAAAGAAAGTATGCTTTACAACAATTGTTTTACCCATATGCAAATGCAAGCAAATATAATCAACAAAATAATTGATTCATGGACTAAAACTCATTGGATTAGTCAAGTAAGAGTTCTTTAATTGGGTGACAGCCTTGAACACAATCCTATTGCATTGCCTGTTGAACCTGGCCTGCTGAATTCAGGCTCTGCAGATGTGTTGATGACTTAAGTGGTCTATTACAAGAGTATATACAGCCCCTTGGGAGGGCTTTTAACATAGGCCTGCACACACTTTCTCCTAGTCTAAAGGGTGAGTGGGAGGGAGGAGTTTGGGCTGTATTTAGTGGGGAAAGTGCACTTTGCCCAAATATGATGCACCTATGATCTACTGGATAGCTTTGGGTATGATGCAGAGTGGGAGCATGAGTGACTCATCCTTTGTCTTACCATGTTTCCATATCTCTTCTGAATTCAAGAGGCGTATCTCCTCTCTGTTCTAAAGCAGATCTCCCCATGCTTTAGAATCACTCTGCATCATGCCCAAAACCACCCAAAGAAATGTCCCTGTGTCAAGTCAGTGTAGGACAATGGCAAACAATGGCAAGACTGAATATGTCCCTTTCTTCAAGAGATTCACGTACACATCATGCATAGCCATAATGTCCCTAATTTATATGGTAACTTCAGTACATCTTTTCTCAATGTGAAAAAGTGAAAAATGTATTTGTAGGAAGAAATCTAACCTTTGTAGAACTTCTGTAATTTGAATGACTTCTAGATTTTGTATAACAGTCATTTTGAACTAGATGGTAATTGAATTATGAAATATCTCCACCTTTGTTAGGAAAGGACCTTTCCCCTCTCCTCTGCATACATCTTTCTTTTCAGCTCAAGGTCAGGCTGTATTTGTTACATTTTAGTCTTTTAATGGAAAAGAAAAAATCCTGCTCAACAGCTGTACCTCCTGGCATGAACAAAAGACGCAGAGTCATTTAATTTTGTAACAAACACAACATGATTGCTTGAGATTGTACTATGGCTGATTAATGATCAGTGGAGAGGGAAAAGGATCAGACAGTGTCTCAACTCCTTCTGGGGGCTAATATACAGATTCTTTTCAGACAACAAGGGAACAAACGATGTGTGTTGGTTTGACTTAAGAGATCATTGTCAAAGAGACTGGCTACATACACCCAGTACCAGGGGATTGGGCTGTGGCAGTTAAAAACTGAATTGTTTTGCAAGAATGTCAGAGGGAGCTTAGTGAATAGTACAGGCAGAAGCAGAGGACTTGAGGATTCAGCAGCCCAAGATGGATGGTCCAAGTTTCACCCCACAGCAGGGGTGAGGAACCTTTGATCAGCCTGAGGACCACATTCTCTTCTGAGTACCCTTTCAGGAGGCTGCATGCCCATGGTGGGTGGGACCAGAGGCAAAAGTATAGGGATCAAAGGACAGGGAGACAGCCTTGGAATGTTGAAGATTCCCTCTCTTTCTGCATTAATCCCATGCAAACTCCCCAAGTTTATTTATTTATTTATTTATTGCATTTGTATACCGCCCCATAGCTGAAGCTCTCTGGGCAGTTTACAACAATTAAAAACAAATATATAAATTTAAAAACACATTTTTAAAAAGCAATTTAAAAACACATGCTATAATGCCTGGGAGAAGAGGAAAGTCTTGACCTGGCACCGAAAAGATAACAGTGTTGGTGCCAGGTGCACCTCGTCAGGGAGATCATTCCATAATTTGGGGGCCACCACTGAGAAGGCCCTCTCCCTTGTTGCCAGCCTCCAAGCTTCCCTCGGAGTAGGCACCCGAAGGAGGGCCTTGGAAGTTGAGCATAGTGTATGTGTGGGTTTGTGTTGGGAGAGGCATTCCATCATGTATTGTGGTCCTAAGCTGTGTAAGGCTTTATAAGTTAAAACCAGCACCTTGAATCAAGCTCAGAAACATACAGGCAGCCAATGCAAATGGGCCAGAATAGGTTTTTTATGTTCGAACCATCTGGTCCCTGTTACTAATTTGGCTGCTGCATTTTGCACAAGCTGCAGTTTCAGAACCGTCTTCAAAGGCAGCCCCATGAAGAGTGCATTGCAGTAATCTAACTTGGAGGTTACCAGAGCATGGACAACTGAAGCTAAGTTATCTCTATCCAGATAGGAGCGTAGCTGGGCCACCAACCGAAGTTGGTAGAAGGCACTCTGTGCCACTGAGGCTACCTGAGCCTCAAGTGCAGGGGCGTCACTACCGGGGTGCAGAGGGTGCGGCCTGCACCCGGGTGTCACCGTGAGGGGGGTGACACCCAGAGCTGCCCTGCCCCGCGCTGTTGCCCAGCAAGGCTGCTCCAACTCCTCCTCGGAGGCAGGTGGGCTGGCGAGACTGGGAGCAGCGTCGGCGGAGCCAGGGAGGCGTGCCGGCGGGGCAAGGGAGGCGCGCCGGCGTTCCTAGGCCTTCTCCAGCTGGGTGCCCCTCCGGTGCACACCCTCCCAGGGGCATGGACGGGGTGGCTGGCCTCGAGTGCACACGCGCACGCAAGTCCAGCCACCTTGTCCATGCCCCTGGGAGGGCGCGCACTGGAGGTCCGCACCCCCCTCACTCCCACTAGTGACGCTGCTGCTCAAGTGACAGAGATGGTTCTAGGAGAATCCCCAAGCTATGAACCTGCTTCTTCAGGGGGAGTGCAACTCCATCCAGGACAGGATGGACATCCACCATTCGGTCAGAAGAACCACCCACTAGCAGCATCTCAGTTTTGTCTGGATTGAGCCTCAGTTTATTAGCCCTCATCCAGTCCATTGTCACAGCCAGGCACCAGTTTAGCACATTGACAGCCTCACCTGAAGAAGATGAAAAGGAGAAATAGAGCTGCGTGTCATCAGCATACTGATGGCAACACACTCCAAAACTCTGGATGACCACACCCAACAGTTTCACGTAGATGTTGAACAACATGGGGGACAGAACTGACCCCTGCGGAACCCCATACTGGAGAGTCCAGGGTGCCGAGCAATGTTCTCCAAGCACCACCTTTTGGAGCTGACCCACTAAGTAGGAGTGGACCCACCAAGTTTGAATTGCATTCCAACACTTCTAACAGTGCAGTAGGATACATTTTACACAAACTCACACACCCCCTCTCTATCCTCCATCCAGGCAAGCAAGAAGCATTAATGGAGCTCAAGGGCACATTCCAACCAGGCAAAACCACTCAATGAGACCCCAAAGCAGGGCTGATGAGGAATGTGGCTTGGGGACGGGGGAATAGTCTGAGGAGAGTCCCAAGGGCCAGACAGAGAGGCCTGGAGGGCTACATTTGATTCCCAGGCCTGAGATCCCTTATCCCCTCCTAGGGACGTTAGCTCAGAGAAAGGCAGACTTCAGGCTTGTGTGAAGTGGTGGTTGATGATGCCATACCAGTGCATCAGTGGAATCTGCTCTGGGTTTTAGTCTGAACGTTCAACGAGCTGTCCAATGTGCTTCAGCAGATGTTTCAAGGACAGTTCCTTCATAGTTCGGATTAAAGTTTATGTGATCTTTAAATAATCTACTAGACACTCAGAGCCAGCTAAATGAAAAATGGAAATGGACTGCCTTCAAGTTGATCCCGACTTATGGCTACCCTATGAATAGGGTGTTCATGGTATGCGGTATTCAGAGGGGGTTTACCATTGCCTCCCTCTGAGGCTAGTCCTCCCCAGCTGGCTGGGGCCTGCTCAGCTTGCCACAGCTGCACAAGCCAGCCCCTTCCTTGTCTGCAACTGCCAGCTGGGGAGCAACTGGGCTCCTTGGGACTATGCAGCTTGCCCACGGCTGCACAGGTGGCAGGGCACCTAACCCCTGAGCCACTCACTGTGGGGATGATCTTTAGCTGGCTCTTGACGCCCAGGAGACACGAGCGGGGATTTGAACTCACAGACTCTGGACTCCCAGCCAGGCTCTCCTCCCCACTGTGCTATAACATGCACAAATAAGGAATTAAATGCTGAAGACATTTGAGAGAGAACTATCACATTTACTCATTTCAGAGATGGGAAACGTGGAGGCTGAGAACAGTCCCAAGGACCTTCAGGGAACTTCATGGCAGAGAACCCAACCACATGCGGAGCTGATAAAACTTGAGCCAAGCCACAAATGGAAGGTCAAGGCACATGTGAAAGTCAAGGCACATGTGAAGTCACAAGGAACATATAGCAAGGAGCCTGGTATTTTCTTTTTCTCTTGGGCACACAGGTGAAATATGTAATGCACAGCATAGATATATCATGGTCAAAGCAGACATGGCTTTAAATGTTTGAATGGATTGGACAAGTCTTCTTGTGGGGAGGGGGAAGGCTGAGCAGGAAGGAGACTATGGCAAGCAGGCAGTTAAATGAAGCGCTTCACATAGGGAAGAGACAAATCGATGGAGGAAAGAGCTGTCAATGGCTATTAGTCATGATGGCTATATGCTATATCCCAGTTGCTGAGAAACAATGGCAGGAGAGAGAGTGTGCAGTTGCACTCATGCCCTCCTTGTGGGTGTCCCTAGAGGCATATGGTCGGCCACTGTGGGAACCAGGATGCTGGACTAGATGGGCCTTTGGCTCTTCTCACGTTCTGATCTGAAAACCTTTCAGGTTATGCTAAACCTTTAGAACAAATTCAAGGCAGCTTGTAGAGATGCCACCAGATTAAGTCTACACACAAAGATTGGGACTGATCACCACCGTTGGTTCAGGAAGGAATTCTCTACCAGGTCATAGTGGCTAGGGTCAGAAACCAAGCCCCCAGTGCACCACCACTAATTTCTGGCCAAACCTGGGAAATACAATTTAAAATGTCAGTCCAATAAAAAGCCTCTTAAAATAGCAATAGGAGAGAGGAGGACATGGATTTAGGCTTCACATCTACAGAAACAAACAGGTTGGGTTTCCTCACTGATCTATGAAAGAAGGATGATTATGCTAACAAGGGCTGTCTGATTTTGGTCAGGAGTGAAGAAAGCTCTCTGTGTAAATGCCGACTCTGTGTGCCAAGCATTTCTCCTCATCAATGAGAATGAAGCTTCTGCTCATGTGCAGCATCCCCTGCAGATTGGAGCCCCACACTCTGTTGGAATAAGCAACAATCAATCATCAATACCCTTTGCACTGAGAGGAAAAAGACACTAAAGAGGGGGTTCTTAATGTGTGCCCCATTGACCCCTCGTGTCAATTTCTAATGCAATAAATTATATTTATTTATGGGGGTCCATCAGATTCTCAGAAGGGTCCGTGATCCAAAAAAGGTTAAGAACCACTGCACTAAAGAGTTAATGTGTTTAGGGCCACAAAGCTATGGACTTCCTGAACAGTAGTACTAGTAGTAATTGATATTATTTATTGAATTTATATCTTGCCCTTCCTCCCAAAGGATCCCAGTGTGGCAAACACATCAACCCAACATTTTAACAGCAGCAGCAGCAGCAGTAACAAGCAATCTAAAAACAATTACAGATAAAAACTACAAAAATTTACAGATAAAAACATTCTTCCATCCAGTGATCTCTGGGCTGCCAGGAACAGCCCCTTTCAGCCATCAAAGGCCTGTGTAAACCAGAATGTTTTCAAATTCCTCCTGAAAGTTAATAATGAGAGGGACAGATGCATGTCACTGAGGAGGATGTTCCACAAATGGGGAGCCACTTCTGAAAAGGCACTACCATGGGCCAAGTTGTGAGTTTAGTTTTTCTTTCCCCTTTCTTCCTTGCTTCTGCTGTAACAAGTCATGACTAATGTTCTTAACTAAAGGTCCAGCTTAAACCTTATAGTTGTGTGTGTCTTCCTTATGGCACCGACTCTGCTATAAAAAATCCTACTCTGCAATACACTCACGTTGCTGGACCAGATCAAGTACATGCAGAAGATATTATTAAATTAAACATGCATGTAAATGGCCAATTGTCAAGAAAATCTAACACGGTCACATCTGACGTCTTAAGAGGAAATTTCTCCAAAATGAGAGGATTGGTAAGAAGGAAGCTGAAAGGCAAAGTCCAGAGGGTCAAATCACTCCAAAATGCTTCAGAGTTGTTTAATAATGCAATTATTAGAAACTCAACTGCAGTGTATACTGCAGGGCCAAGAGGATGCTGGTGTGGTTAAGAGCAGAGTCAAAAAAGCTATTAGATGCAAGATGGCTTCCTTCAAAAAGTGGAAATCCTGTCTGAATGAAGATAATAAAAAGGAACACAAACTCTAGCAAAAGAAATTCAAGAAGACAATAAGAGATGCTAAAAAGGAATTTGAGGAGCACATTGCTAAAAACATAAAAATGAACAACAAAATATTCTTTAAATACATCAAAAGCAGGAGATCATCTAGGGAAGTGGTTGGATCCCTGGATGACAGTCAAAGGTGTGCTAAACCAGGGTAATGAGATTGCAGAGAAGCTAAATGAAGACTTTGTGTCTGTCTTCGCATTGGAAGATATAGGGCAGATTCTAGTGACTGAATCAAATTTTGCAGCCAGGAAGGGAGTCTGAGGAACTGAGGCAAACAGTGGTGACAAGAGATGAAGTTCTAGGCTTAATAGATAAAATAAAAACTGACAAATCACTGGGTCCAGATGGCACCCACCTGAAAGTTCTCAAAGAACTCCAATCTGAGATTGCTAATCTGCTAACAAAAATATGTAATTTGTCCCTCATATCCACTTCCATACCTGAGGACTGGAAAGTGGCCAATGCAACACAAATCTTTAAAAAAGGGATCCATGTGGGATCCTGGAAATTACAGGCAGGTAAACTTAACATCTGTCCTGGGAAGACTGGTAGAAAGTATTATTAAAAACAAATTAACCAAGCATATAGAAGAACAGGTCCTGCTGAACCAGAGATTTGCTTCTGCAAATCCTGTCCTGTCTCACTAACCTATTAGTGAAGTCCTGTCCTGTCCTGTCTCACTAACTTATATATATATATTATACAGCCACAAGAGTGGCTGTATACTATAGCCAGTAGGGAGTTTTCACGTTCTACCATGTTAAATGAAAATACCCCCCCCACACACCTTTCTGGTGTTTTGTATAGTCCCAATTCAAAATAAAAACATACAAGTCTTATACTGTTGGATTCAGAATCGCTTGCTCTACAACTCTGAAAGTTTTCTTGGTGATACACAATCCCCCCATGGAGAATTCACAGGCTAAAGTAAAAAACAGGAGAGAGAAAAACAAGAAGCCGTTTGGACTTTTTTCTTGAGAATTTCTCATAATCTGTTGTCGTTCATTAAAACTCAGAGATGACTGTAAGGTATCTCTAATGAAATCCCTGAGCTTGCCCCAAACACAGACCTTCATCTTCAGTAAGTTTAAAGTAAAAAAATGGGATGGTTTGTTTTTAATTAATAGATAAAAAATGCATTACCGTGGGTGATAACGTACCGCATGCGCAGCAGAAGCAGTTCTTTGTTTCACTCTCCTCCCCCTCCCCTTCCAGTTACTTGGAGGAAGCAGGGGAAGTCTGCTCCTGTGATTGGTGGGCAACAGACATGTGACTCACACTGCCCTTCTGCTCAGTGTTGCTCTTCCCTCGTGCTCTGTGTGAGGAAGCACGAGGGAGGAAATGGTCAGGAGAGAGAGAGAAAAAAATGGACGTTGGAGGGAGAAAGCCAGAGGGCAAGGATGATGGAGAAGGCAGCAGCAGAATGGAGGTGAGTGATGGTGATGTGTGTGTGTGTTCATAGTGCAGCAGTGGGGAGGGGTGGATATAGTGCTTGAGAATGCATAGCTTACATCAGCCCTGCAAAGTAGCCTAGTGTTGCTGTACAGATATTGGGGGGGGGGCTGACAGGGAGTTGTGTATGACAATCCTGAAGTGTAGTACAGTGTCCAGTCTCTTGGTTTTGTGTTTCTCATGCTGTGTCTAACTCACCTTTAATTTAATTTTTTATGTTTCCCACCCCCCATGTATGTAAAATTACAGACTACTAAATTACCCTGCTAAAGCAAATGGAAATAAATTCATTGTTAGTATATTCATAGAGGCACGTTACCAAATTCTTCCAAGCTACACAGGAAGTGGATTGGACTGTGAAAGACCAGCCCAAATGGTGTTTGCATTTTGACCAATTTGTAAGGCAGTACAATATCTCAGAGAGGAGGTCAGGTCTCCTGCTCCCCTGGTGCATTCACTATAGCTGCCCAATTTCCCTGCTTTTTAAAGTTTGATAGAAATAGTTGTGGGCATTCTTAAACCACAAGGTTTTTTGCCTGTGAGTGAATATATATATATATATCCCGCCCTTCATCCCAGCAGGCTTTTGACAAGTTACCTCACCAAAGACTCCTGAGTAAGCTTAGCAATCAAGGAATAAGAGGAGGGGTCCTCTTGTGGATCAGGAATGTTAGGGAACAGAAAGCAGAAAATAGGAATAAATGGACAGTTCTCCCAATGGAGGGCTGTAGAAAGTGGAGTTCCCCAAGACTGGAGTCAGTATTGGGACAGGTGGGTTTTAATTTGTTCATAAATGATCTAGTGTTAGGGGTGAGCAGTGAGGTGGCCAAGTTTGCTGATGATACTAGGGTTCAGGGTTGATAAAACAAAAAGGGATTGCAAAGAGCTCTAAAAGGACCTGTCCAAACTGAGCGAATTGGTGGTAAAAAAAGCAGATGCAATTCCATGTACACAAATGTAAAGTTATGCATATTGCAGCAAAAAAATCTTAATTTTACATATACGGTCATGGGGTCTGAACTGGCAGTGACTAAACAGGAAAGAGACCTTGGGGCCATAGTGGACAGCTCGATGTAGATGTAGAAGATGGAGGTGTGGCTGCTGTGAAAAAGGCAACTTTCACGATAGGGATAATTAGGAAAGGTATTGAAAATAAACTACTGATATCATAGTGCTACTATATAAATCTATGGTGTGGCCACATTTGGAATACTGAGTATAGTTCTGGTTGCCTGACCTCAGAAAGAATATTGTAGAGCTGGAAAAGATTCAGAAAAAGGAAACCAAAATGATCAAGGGGATGGAGTGTCTCCCCTATGAGGAAAGGTTGTAGCATTTTGGGGCTTTTTAGTTTAGAGTAAGGCCAAGTAAGAGGTGGCATGATAGAAGTGTATAAAATGATGCATGGCATGGAGAAAGTAGATAGAGAAAAGTTTTTATCTCTTATAACACTAGAACTTGTGGACATCCAACGAAGCAGAATGTTGGAAGATTCAGGACAGACAAAAAAAGTACTTCTTCACATAGTGCATAGTTAAACTATGGAATTTGCTCCCACAAGAGGCAATGATGGCCACCGACATGGATGGTTTTAAAAGGGTATTAGACATATTCATTGAGCATTAGGCTATCAATGGCTACTAGCCATGATAACTATGCTCTGCCTCCATAGTTGAAGGTAGTATGCTTCCAAATACTAGTTGCTGGAAACTGCAGGAGGGGAGAGTGCTCTTTGCACTCAGGTCCTGCTTGTGGGCTTCCCATGGGCAACTGGTTGGCCACAGTGAGAACAGGATGTTGGACCAGATGGGCCATTGGCCTGATCCAGCAGGCTCTTCTTATGTTATGTCCTTATAGAAGAGCAAGCGGGGAGGGGGAAAGCTGTGACCCACTATCTGCAAATGGGATACCTTAGGTCCAAAATCCTTAGATAGTTGTACTCTGGAATGGACAAAATAGATCTGGCAACATTATTCTGTTGCCCTATTTCATAAAGATTAATTTTTGTCCTGGGTACTCAGAGTTTTCTGCCTTCAAGCCAGAGGGCTGCCTGTCACATCAAGGTGGATTGCTTTAAAATTTGTTGGAGGTAGAGAAAGCTTAATATTTCGCCTACTGTAGAAGGTCTTTCAAACTATTATACCTGCACAGAGCCAAGAGTAGAGAATTCTATAAAGAAATGAATTATTAATGTTGGCTTTCAGAGCAATAGAATCTCTTTACTCCAAGAGTAGCATTTCTTCCCTGATTTCCGACTTTTCCTCTTAATATAAAATACTGACCCCTTGGTAAGGTGTCCTTTTTGAATCACAGATTTTCTGAGTTTCATAACGTGCTGCCTTTACTTTTAATCAGCATGGTTCAGGATGGGGGGGCTTGGGGTGTTCAGATTAAAATCAGAAGTAAATCTCCTTGAGTGTTGGCAGAAATAAATAAACCAAACAACTAGAAGGTAGAGAATGTGGCTTCTAGCTGAATATAGATGGACCAATATATATATATTTCAAAGACTTCCCCCCCTTCTCCATTTGCACAGGTTTCCACTAGGACAGAATTGATGGCCAAAAGGAGAAGTCTCCCAGTGCCAAAGTTTAACTCTATAAACTTGGTCACTATTACATGGGGTCTACTAATCCACCCTTAGCAAGTGTAAAAATACTGCTGCTAAGTGATCATAGAATCTGCCCAGGTTATTATAGTAGGTGGGGCTTGTTCCTTTCCTCAGGACCCAAACATATAGTATTTGAGATACCATAAAGCAGGTATGGGAATCTGTGGCCTTCTAGATATTGCTGGACTCCAACTCTCATCAACCCCAGCCAGCAAGGCCAATGGTCAGAAATGATGGGAGCTGGAGTCCAACACCATCTTCAGGGCCAAAGGTTCCCCATCCATGTTGGAAGTACAACAGCAGGGATCATTCAGTCTGTAACCTAAGGGTTAATTCTGTTATCAGTAAGAGATCCAACCAAGAGGGTGGTGGTAGAGAAGATATTGCTTAGGCAGAGTGGCATGATCTTTGCTGAGATAGCATGTGCTGTGATTGGCTGTGTAGTTCTGAGGGAGTTTCCCCCTGTATGTTTTGTTTAAATGTCTCCCTGATGTGTACCAGGCCTGAACTACGAAGCACAAAACCTCTCTGTTGATTTCTCCTCAAATTATACTGTTTTCTTTTTCTTCTTCTTGGGTTTTATGGTGAAGCAAGGCCTAAAAGGCCCTGTTACCGCCACCTGCTGACGACTAAACACACACACACAATCTAATCACAAATTATACATTACTTTTGTTCAGTTTACCCAGTGTTATCAGGATCTTTTCTCTTTGGAATTTATCTGCATTATTTAAGTGACTCTGCCAGCAATCGGTGCCATAAAAGCTGCAATGTACTACAGGACAAAAAAGTGGAAAAGATACAGTAGAAGGGCTCTTGCAATCATACAGCATCCTGAATTCTGGCATTACGCTGGGTGAGAAACTCTGGAAAAGAGTAAGTGTATTTGTGGTGATAACACCATGGAAGAATATGCAGAAGTCAGATGTAGAAAGGAAGGGGACATGTTGTGTTTGTCAAAGGACATATAGGGGATATATGCAAACTCTGGTTGCAGAATAAGCGCACACCCTTCTCCTCTACACATCCGTTTCCAAATACTATACCAGCTGTGCGAAAAATGGAAGCAGAACTCATAGGAAGCTGCCTTATACCAAGTCAGAGCACTGGCCCATCTAGCTCAGGGTTGTTCTAATCTAAACTGTCTGGCAGCGGCTCTCCCACATTCCAGCCAGTGGTCTTTCCCAGCCCTAGCTGGAGATGGTGGGGATTGCATCTAGGATCTTCTGCATGGAAAGTGTGTGCTCTGCCACTGAACTACAGCCAGTGGCGGCTGGTGGCTCCATGTCAGGAGAGCAGTGAAATCTACTCCAGGTTTTAGTCTGAACTTTCAAGGTGCTGAAGCATGGAGCCACCAGCTGCCACTGTTCAGCATGTTCTCACAGCTCTAAAGACTTCACGATCACATAAAGTGCACAACGTCTCCTTGCACATGAATCAGTTTAGCTCTCTAATTTTCTGCAGCGTGTCAGAATCTCTGTGCCACCATCCCATTTTATCTCTCTTTCTCTCTGTCTTGCTTTCCCTCCCCTCACTCTGTGCTCCCTCCTCCATTTCTCTGTCCCCGCTGCCACCTCCATTAACACACCTTGGACAGCTCTTTGAAAGTTCAGACTAAACCTTGAGCAGATTCCACTCCCCCATGGACACAGAGCCACCAGCCACCACTGGCTACAGCCCTTCCCCAAATGCACTTGAGCTGCCTCTCCCTACATCTTAAGCTAGTGTACAAAATTCCTCTCTTTTTTCACTGCCAAAGGAGCAGGAGAATGCCTGCGCTAGTGCTGTGTTTGTGATCAATTGTAGAATGACAGGACACCCTCAACCACTCCTTGGCGACCTCTAAAGAAAGGTCAGTGCAACAAACCCCCCCCCACACCCTATCCATGAGAGTTTAACCAACCCCCCCTTTTATTAATTTTAAAAGGCATTATCTTTTCTCATTAATTGATGGAGAATCATTGGGGGGGGTATAAAAACCCGCATGAGACACCATTGGCACAGCACTATTCTGTACTATCGGCTTGTCTTGTCCCACAGTTTCTTGTTTCCAGCTCTTGGCTACGGCCCACAACTCAGCCTTCACACTTTTCAATATTTCATGTCAAACTGAATACTAGGATCAGGAGCACTGGGGTCCATGTTGCATTCAAGTCCAGCTTACAAGTCCTGCTTACAGGCTTCCCATAGGCATCTGGTTGGCCGCTGTGAAAGCAGGATGCTGGACTAGATGGGTCTCTGGCTGGATCCAGAAGGCCTCTTCATGTGTTCTTATGTTCACTCCAGCTTGAACTGCCTGCAATTCCATCTCTAGCCAGCTGTCATAGTGGCGCAGGATGTAGGTACCCCTGCGGTTTCTCGTAAAGATTTTTGTAGCACTTCTGAAGCTGCCACACTAGCTATAGTCTCCCTATATTTGGCTTTAGTATATACTTAAGTTTGGCAAACATATCTCATGGGCACCTGTTTGACGTGCAGATCTATGACGATTGCCAACATTTGGTCTTGATATTTGAAAACAATGTGTTACTTGTCAAAAGAAGAGTAAACTGCTAACATCTTTATTTACCATACGAAGGGAATGTTGCACGACTGGAATCCACTCAAGATGGACAGACTTTTCATTCTCTCCCCCTCCCTCACTCACTGTGTCTACCCCCAAAGCCTGATGAGGATTGGAAACCCTATGGTTTTCCTAAGCATTTGCAAGTTTTTATTTTGAGTCTTAGTCAGACTTTTTGGAGATAGTTCATTTTATCAAAACAAAAATAAAAAGCAAGTAGCGTCCCCCCCCCAAGTTCACAAATCAAATTAAAATATTTATGTGCATGGATAAATACTGAAGTATGCTCTGTTAGAATCTGTGATGTGTATCATATTTTAAGTTTAGTTTGAGCCATATGTCCCCCCCCCAAGTTCTCTGTTAAATGTGAATTGACACCCTCTGCATTATGGATTGGGAGCCATGGGCTCACAGGCCAAAAGTGGCCCTCCAAGCCTTTCTATCTGGCCCCAGTCATATACTCTCCTCAGACACACCCCATCTTCTCAGGCCACACCTCTTACCAGCCCCGCTTTGTAGCTTCCTTGAGTGTGTTTGTCTGGCTGGAATGTGCCCTTGATCACTGGTCATGCTTCCTGCCTGCCTGGCTGGAGGACAGAGTGGGGGCACAAATGTATGTAGAAACTGGACTACTAGCCAGTGTGGTGTAGTGGTTAGAGTGTTGGACTATGACTTGGGAGACCAGGGTTCGAATCCCCACACAGCCATGAAGCTCACTGGGTGACCTTGGGCCAGTCACTGCCTCTCAGCCTCAGAGGAAGGCAATGGTAAACCACCTCTGAATACCGCTTACCATGAAAACCCTATTCATAGGGTTGCCATAAGTCAGGATCGACTTGAAGGCAGTACATTTCCATTTCATACAAAGGCAGAATTCACATTTGTTGCTCTGCTCACTTTTGCCTCAGGCCCCACCCACTACTGGCATGTGGCCCCCAGAAGGTTGCTTGGAAGAGAATGTGGCTCTCAGGCTGACAATGGTTTCCTGCTCCTGCTTCAGACCTATCATATATCTGAAGTTCACAGTGAATATTTCACTCCTAAGAAATTCTCTTCTGCTCAAAGGAAATTCAGAAACCCACAGTGTGTTTGTTCCTGGGTTTTTAGCAGGATTAGACTAGTTTAGGGATTGGTTGTCTATTGCTCTCCAGACGTTGTTGGACTCTGACTTCCACTGGCACCAGCCAGGGTAGTCAAAGGTCAAGGATGGGAGTTGGAGTCCAATGGCATCTGGAGGACCACAGGTTCACAACTCTTGGGTGGCCAATCTGCTGAGTGAGTGCCAAAAGTGGCACTAGCCAAGGGAACTCATAGGGATTTTATGGCAGTTCTAGCAGAGAGAGTTTGTGGTACTTCTGTAGGCCTAGTTATGGCACAGAGTTAGACCTGCACTTCTGACTGAGCTGTGCTGCTTTATATTCTCCGGCATGGTAGACCAGAGAGCAAATCACACTATCAGCATAGTCTTATGCATGTTTTATTGGAAGTAAGTCCCAAAGTGCTCAATAGATCTTACTCCCAGGAAAGTGCACATTGATTGACTGACTGATTGATCAATATACTTATACCCCACCCCACCTTTCTGTCTTGAAAAGGATAACCATGGTGGCTAACCATCAACATGGGGAAAAAAATCCAAAACATGAAAAGCACATTAAGGAGAAAATGTAAAACAGAATAATCAGCAAAGTGGGGAAAAAAATTGTCAGATCACCCGATTTCACAGTACAGCGACCATCAGACAGTCCCTCCTCCAGATGCCCTACAAAACAGCCACAATTTTTATTGCATGGAAGGAGACCAGTAATGATGGAACCAGGCGGGCACCCCTTGGGAGGGCATTCCATAAGTATGGCATGCTGACCAAGAAATCTTTATTCTGGACACCTACTTATCACACCTCTGTTGGTAGGGGAACACAGAAAAGGATTTGTCAGAAGCTTCCAGTGTACTACTAGTGAGCCACTAAACAGCATGTTGCAGCATCTACCTAGACAGCTTCATTTCTGCAGGTCCTGGAATGACCCTGCCCATCCATGCTGATCTCTGAATCCTTCCGGACAGGCGAGACTGTAGGAGGGATTCCTGCTCAAGTTCTGTCCTGCCCAGAGCAAGACTCACGAGATGGAGATGAGGATGGAATCAATTCCTGTTTTATTAAAGTAACATCAAAGGCAATACGTTTCATAGGCACACTATGCTAGCTCACTGCAATCCCTAACTAGGTTACCTAAGTAAACTCTGCAGTGTGTGAGAGAAGTTGAGTCAGTACCCCGGTCAAGGGGGAGCAGGCTTAAGTAGGAAAGGTCTTCACCCGTAATCTCTGACTCCTTCAAAGAACCTCCCTCTGACCGAAGCTGTTCTCCCGGCGTCTGGTGTGGGGCGAAAGGGGGCGTGCCTCCGCTGGCTCATCTGGCAATAGAGTCTCCATAGGTGCCGCCTCGGCTTCAGGAGGTAGGGAAGCGCTTGACGTGCCAAGGGGGGAGCTCGGGGGGGTGGAGTTGGCGCATGCGCCAAGACATCCCTCAATGACTCTATGGGGGCATCTGGAAGCTGAGCGCGGTCTTCTTCGGCTGGAGAACTGTCCGTGGGAACTGGCACAGTGTCAAACACTCCCCCTCCCGCCTCGTCCTCGAAAGTCTCAACACCCTCTGATCCTTCCCCTTGCTCTAGCAGCTGGCACTGTTGCTCATCCAGCCCCTCTCTTTGATCCTCCTGAGAGAGCTGGGGCTCGACAAGTTCCTTTCTTGAACAGCAAGGTCTTCTGGGCTCTGGTTTGGGTGGCAGTGTGAGAGCTGGCCAGAGCACTCCAGAAACAAGAAATAGTATGCCAGAGCAGATCAGTGCACTTCTTCTTGTTTCTAGATTGCTCCAACCAACTCCCAACGCAGCAGCTTCTTTAGCACCATTTTGGTAAACAATTTTGCCTAATATACAGATTCTTGCAAAGCAATTTTCTCTAGTATAGTTTTGGTTAATGACTGTGCCGAGGTATTGATAATCCTTGACAAGTTCAATGTCCTCATTGTCAACTTTAAAGTTACATAAATCTTCTGTTGTCATCACTTTAGTCTTTTTGACGTTCAGCTGTAGTCCTGCTTTTGTGCTTTCCTCTTTAACTTTCAACAGCATTTGTTTCAAATCATTACTGGTTTCTGCTAGTAGTATGGTATCATTTGCATATCTTAAATTATTGATATTTCTCCCTCCAATTTTCACACCTCTTGGTCCAATCCCACTTTCCGTATGATGTATTCTATGGCACAGTCATTAACCAAAATGGAGGCAATAGTCAAGAAATCAGAAGAAGGCTAGGACTGGTGAGGGCAGCTATGAGAGAACTAGAAAAGGTCCTCAAATGCGACGATGGGTCACTGAACACCAAAGTCAGGATCATTCAGACCATGGTATTCCCGATCTCTATGAACGGATGTGAAAGTTGGACAGTGAAAAATGCGGATAAGAGAAAAATAAACTCATTTGAAATGTGGTGCTGGAGGAGACCTTCGCACATACCATGGGCTGCAAAAAGACCAATCATTGGGTGTTAGAACAAATTAAACCAGAACTGTCACTAGAAGCTAAAATGATGAAACTGAGGTTATCATACTTTGGACACATCATGAGAAGACATGATTCAGTAGAAAAGACAATAATGCTGGGAAAAACAGAAGGAAGTAGAAAAAGAGGAAGGCCAAACAAGAGATGGATTGATTCCATAAAGGAAGCCTCATACCTGAACTTACAAGATCTGAACAGGGTGGTTCATGACAGATGCTGTTGGAGGTCACTGATTCATAGGGTCGCCATAAGTCGCAATCGACTTGAAGGCACATAACAACAACAAATGTTATGTTCACTGATGTATGCATTTATATGCTTGCATTAGCCTAGTATATATATATTTTGTACACGTTACTTGGCTGGAGAACTGCATTGCAAAAATCAGAGAAGGGTGAATTTTGAAGGATGCCTGTGTTTTGCTTTGCATGTTGTTTCAAAAAGTGCAGATCAGGTAGGTTCACCTTTAAATGAGAACTGAAGTATTGTTGGCCCATTTCTGTGGAATGCTCTGCCAATAGAGATTCAGCAGACACCTTCCATTCTGATTTTTAAACACCGGGTGAAAAGTTTTCTGTGTCACCAGGCTTATGCAGGCAATTAAGACAATACATTTCTGCAACAGTTACTTGATTTCTGATTTTATTTTTTAACGGTTTTATTGTGTTTATATATGTTGTAATGTTCTTCTGATGTTCTTTTTTCATGAACAGAGGCACATAAATATTTTTATAAATAAATAAATGTGAACCATTTTGTCTGCCTAAAAAGCCATACATGAATGCCTTAAATACATAAATAAATTATCCCCCATCCGAAACTGTAGCAAAATGTGAAGGAGTCTGCATTCCAATTTATATATAAGTCCAGGATTGCCAGATTAGGCTGGTTTGCTTTAAAATACAAACCAAACCAATTTCTCTTCCATCTGTAACCATGGGTGCTTGCAAATCACATCAAAGCAGTCACCACTGGGCGAACAAATGAATGATGAAGAGCAATGAAACAAATGTTCATGAGGTGAGTGGGTCTCCTCCCGGCAATCTGTTTGGCTGTATTGAACATGCTACTTTCAACATATCAAATCTGAAGAACATTAAGCAGAACCCAAATCACCAACATAAATGCAGTAAAGTTCATTGATCCACCCTTCTTTCTACTTCACTTTGTCCTTCTACTAAATAAATGCTTTGATGCCTCTTATGGGTGCCCGTAGAGTATTAAGTTCTGAAAATTTCCCTCTGACATAGAAGGAAATGTGGAAATGTACTTGGCATTAGGATTATACTCCTTCTGGGAAAGTAGTTAAATGCTGAGTGACAAAAATAGTTCTGCAATGTAATACTCTGTCTGGGGTCTCACTTTTATTCACTGGAATGTCAAAGAAATTGTTCCAAAATGTTACAGTGGCCTTGATATAATCCAAGCTGTTTAACAGAAATTGATGCAATTTTCAGAATGCATTAGATTAGTCCCTTTAATTTTGCTTTGCTATAATAATCAGGACAAAATCAATTCAGATTTTTATATAGGCGGGGCACTTTAAAAAAATGGAAACATGGTTTATACTAAGGCACTATAATGAAGTTGCTGATATTGAGTTACCTATAATTTAAGTGTAATTATTTGAATTAAATCTTCCTTGATTGCTTTAAAATCTCTTTGGTTTCATCCAAGATGTCAGCATTTTCATGCCAGAGTCACATTAACTGTCAGAATGCTAAAAGAGGGTGATCTAGCAAATGAGCAGAGCTTGGAAAAGTTACTTTTTTGAACTACAACTCCCATCAGCCCCAGCCAGCATGGCCATTGGATTGGGCTAATGGGAGTTGTAGTTCAAAAAAGTAACTTTTCCAAGCTCTGCAAATGAGATATAAAAAAGTAGAGTAACCTCTCCAGCATTAATCAGTGTTGGGATCCCCGAACCTGAGACCCTGAGCTGCCCAAGACTCAGAAAAAGAAGACAAACAGGATGGCCCACACAAGAGGAACCTTCAGTACCTTCTACCATGCATTCTGAAGATGAGTCCTTAGTATTTCCTCCTGAGCCTCATAGAAGTCTGCAGTTACAGAACTGGACAAGGACCTTTTTAGGACAGAGCCAGGACCTCCTGGGAGATGTGGCCAACTACAGAACAGATCTTACCAATTTCATAAGGCTTTAGATTTCAGCTCTTTCTTGAAGCAACATCCCTCTATTGTCCACCATAGGGGAGAGAAATAAAGCCTGTAGAACTCACTTGGAGCTGTCCATGGTTCTAATATTACTTTCTTGGTTCTGGATATTCCTTGCCAAACCAAGCTACATGCTCCTGATCCTGACTTTGCTAGAGGTGACCCTGCTTACTGCCACTTTACTTGATATGTCTCTTCTTATTGTGACTTTATCTGATGTGACCTTATCCGAGGAGAGTTCACCTGGCATGACCCTACTGAAGTAAGTCTGCTATTACTTCTCCTGGGAACCTCAAGACCAAACCAAACAGGATAATCAGAAATCCCCACTGTTTGGTCTAATATTCTGCAAGCACCAGAGCTTAGCCAAAACTCTTGCAATTTTCATTGTGATTTTCGGCAGTGCTGAATAATAATAATAAAAATCCTTCTGATTTTCAGAGATTTGGTACACTTTTGAAAACATTCACTAATTTGTTATATTTGCCAATTTTGGTCCAATTCGAAACATCCCTCTCCCATTTGCCACCTCATTTGCATGCTGGCAAATTATGGGTGGTTCTGGTGGTGGAGATGGAGGGGAAGTTTCAATGACTCTCAGGGTGTGGGGTGAAATGTCACCATGTAAACACATTTTATTGGTTGTGACAGCACACATGATTTTAGTGACTGATGTCTATTGATGTCAGATGAATTCCTGTTTACTTCCTGGCCCCTATCTAGGTGATATCAGTGTCTGAAGTGAGGGGGGGAAGTGGAATGGTTAGAGCAGACTCAGTCATGATCACCTGAAGAGAACTTGAAAAGAAGTGGAATGGCAGCCCATCCCATTTTAAGTGCAGGGTGAGATCTGACAGCTTCAGGAAGGCAGGGGAGACTGGTGGCTCTGATGTGAGCAGGGCAGTGAATCTACTCTGGGTTTTAGTCCAGACTTTCAAGGAGATGTCCAAGATGATTCAGCAAGGACGCCAAAGCAAGTACACAGGAAGCTGCCTTAGACCTCTTGGAAACTGCTTAGAGGGCTCATTACCATCAAGCGGTATACAAAATTAGTTAAATAAATACTGAATCAGATCTTTGGTCCATTAAGCTCAGTACAGTCTACACTGACTGCCAGAGGCTCTCCAAGGTATCGGATGGGAGAGGAGGAATCCAACCCTACCTGGAGATGCCAAGGATGAAACCTGGGACCTTTTGCATGCAGAACAGATGCTCTACCATTGACCTATGTCCCATTCCTTGAAGCAATGGTGCTGAAGCAGCAGCAGAAAAACAACTACATTAAAAATATTTTAAAAAGTGAATGTTTGCACAATCTAAGAGCTTTTTTTTGTGGGGGGGAGCATAGTATACCGAAATTTCTGAAGACCAGGTATCATCTTATACTGGAGACCACTTTGTAAGATTATCTATTGCCTCCTGTGACCATAGGTCCTCACAGTATTGATTTACTTTTTAATTTGAGTTTATATTCCACCTGAGGCCAGAGGTTTATGGAATGTAACCATACTTTATTAAATTTAAAATAACCATCCGGCTTGCTGGAAGCCTCACTTGACTTCCATAATATGCTCATGCAAGAGCTCTAGTGAACCTTCAGAGGGGAAAAGGCTGAGACTTTTTTTTCTGACTGTAAAATTGGAAATTGGTGCATGGATAATATTGTGGAGAGCAGGAAAAGCCCCAAACATTTGGCTGCAGGGCAGTTGGAAGATTCATGTCATCCCTTTCTGCTAATTAACATGGGTCATGATGTCCTGCCGGGGGAAGGACCATAATTCAGTGGTAGAGCATATGCTTTTCATGCAGAAGGTTGCAGGTTCTATCCCCAACATATCCAGACAGGGCTGGAAGTGACCCTGATCTGAAACCCAGGAGAGCTGCTGCCAGTCACTGTAGATGACACTAAGCTAGATGGACCAATTGGCCTGACTTGATTTATGGCAGTTTCCTATGCTATTTTTACTAGCACCACAAATGTGCTACCTAAGGTTCCTGCCTCCCCTTGAATTGTGATATGACCAGCACTAGTGAAAAATGTAACAACATAAGAGGAGCCTGCTGGATCAGACCAACGGCCCACCAAGTCCAGCATCCTGCTTTCACAGTGGCCAAGCAGATGCCTGTGGGAAGCTTGCAAGCAGGACCTGAGAGCAAGAGCACTCTCCCCTCCTGCCATTCCTAGGAACCAAGGAAGCTCTCTGTTGATCAGAGGAATTGTAACATGGATGCAGAGGTAGAAACATCCTCTAAGCCTTCCACTGTTTTAAAATGAGTGCTCTGTTGTTGTGCTCCGACAGTTGCAGGAAGGAGGCCTGCTGATTCTGAAGCTTTTTACAAGCAACTGACATCTGGTTGTTGGAGTCACAAGGGTGGGGTGTGATGGAGGTAGGGATGGGGGAAATCTGTCAGTTTCAGTTTCTCATTTTCCCAGTCTTTAATTCAGTTCTCTGCATTTCTGAATCCACTTGCAGAATTTTTTTAAAGTTATCATGAAAATTCATCTGCATTGTAGCTGAAATTTCTCCTAATATACACATTGTTACAGTAGGGCCCCACTTTTCAGTGGCCCACTTTTTGGCATTCCACTAATACGGCGGCTTTCAATTAGAGTAAGACCCCACTCATATGGCGCTTGTTCTGCTTTTGCGGTGTATTTTGGGCGTCGGGCACCATTCTATTGAATGAGTTCTGCTTTTCGGCGGGATTTGCTTTTAGGAGGGGGTCTGGAACGTAACCCGCCATATGAGTGGGGCCCTATTGTATATGCAATTTGCCTAATATACGTGTATGTGTATGTGTTTTCACCAATATGTGCATTTCAGTGCACACTTTACTGCAGTATGCACATTTCTGTACACATTACTTGGCTGGAGAACTCTTCTGCAAAATTCAGAGAAGTGCAACTTAGATAGGACGGCTGTGTTTTGGTCTATCACTTCAGAAAGTGTGAATAGGACAGGTTCATCTTTAAATGTTGAACTGAATCTAATCTCCCAAGCCAGTCCCTAGATGGAGGAACCCAGACCACTGAAGAGGACAGAAGGCCCAACGGCAGTCCAGCACTCTTGCCTCCCTTTCAGCTGAAACAGCCTCAGTTAGGTATTTGGGAGCCACAAGAAATCCTCCTGATACTGTTTTTCCTGCCATTACCCTTTGGAGGTGATAAATTCCTGCCCTCTTGGTAGACAGGAGTAGGACATCTAGGGCCTTTGGAGGCCTGGGCTGTCTCTAACTAAGGAGTGAGGTTACAGCATCTGTCTGAGAAGCAAGATGAAATCGAGGCACATGCAGGAACAGAGGTAGGAAACTGAGCAGGCAAATAAGGGGAACCAGAGGGAGGCTTTCAGCAGTGCAAGAGAACAAAGGCAGAACTTGTGAGGGTTTGGCAAGGGGCAAAGTTCTTGAGCTGCACACAACAGGGCTTTTGCTGCACAGACAAAATCTGTTGACAGAGAGAAGTTTATATAGGGCAATGAGCAACCCCAATGCATAGGGACTGGGCAAGATGAACAGTCAAGAAAGCCACTTGGGGTCCAAGAGACATATAATTTCCCAGAGGATTATGTTGGCTTAAGGAGCAGAGCTCCACCCCAGCTTCTGGCAGACCTATGGCTGAAGTGCATCAGTGGCTGATGATTGTCTCTGCTGTTCCAGGAAAATAGGGATTTGTCTTATCCTAATGCATCCTTCTAGGCCAGGATTGTCTTCTCTGATTGTTAGTGGCTCTCCTGGATCTCTGGTAGAGGTCTTTCCCAAGCCTGCAATTTGAGGTCCCTCTACTGGAGATACCAGGAACTGAACAGGTGCTTTCTACATATAAAGCAAGTACTCTGCTACTGACCTGTAGCTCCTTCCCAAGATGACCAACCACTACTTCTTTCAAAAGAAGAAGCTTCAAACAGTCAAAATTGGGTGCCCTAGGGCAAGGTTGCACCAGGCATTACAAGATGGCATCTTGATAGTTCAGGAGCTCATGAACCATCTTTGCAATGGAATATAGGACGCTGCCTTATGCTGCGTGAGAACATTGGTCCACATTGCTTAGTATTGTCTACACTGACTGGCAACAGCTGTTCAGGATTTCAGACAGGATTCTCTCCCAGCTCTCCCAGGAGATCAAGCCTGGGACCTTCTGCATGTAAAGCAGATTCTCTGCCATTGAGCTACAGCCCTTCCTCTGTTTATAATATAATAACTTGTTATACTATGAAGCTCTGCTACTCTGCCTCTTTCCCTCAAATCCCAATGCTAGGCTTTATTTATTTATTTATTTATTGCCTTTCACACCCATCTCAAGCCAGTGTACAAATGCAATAAAAACAGCTAAAAAAGTCTAAAAGTCTAAAGCAGCAAATAACAGCAGATTAAATAAAATACCAAGTAACACACCTGATATAGACGCTAAGGGCCATGACTTCATGCAATATATTGGTTGCATTTCAAGGCACTAGCAACTGGATTCTCAGCACACAGTTGGATACTGTTGATAGCATCAATAATCCAGGGATGGGAAACCACTTTTGTCCAGTGGGCTGGATAAAAAACGGCCAACCCTCCATGGGATATGACATCAGGTTGATCCAAGCCCACTAGAAAGCAGTGGGGCTTGCACTC